>NW_026852553.1:0-150309 GCF_026571515.1 Ruditapes philippinarum | reverse complement strand
CACGCTTTTGGCGAAAATTTCTTTTTTTTTTAGGGTTTAATAATTTTATTTTTTTTAAAACCCACCTTTTGCTAAAAAAAGGAATGGTTTTTACCCAATTCTTTTTGTCATGTAAATGTAAACATTGACCAAATAAATGGTTTTTGTTTATAAATTATAACGACTCAGTAAACAAAAGAAAAACAACCCCTCGCCCAATATGGGTTTTAAAAAAACTGTGTAATTGGCCCCAAAAAGAAAACATATTGTACTCAAAAATTAATAATAAGCATAGTTATTTACACTTTCCCGCTGTTTTTTTAAATTTTTAAATTGAATTTTTAGATTACAATTTTTCCCTTCAGTTTTTTAGCAATAAGGAACTCACTGAGGTAAAAGGCCTAAAAACTTTAAAATTTTATTTTTTTAAAAAGGGGGTCGGCCCGGCACTGAAACCACCCCTTTGGGTCAAACGCCCCTTTGGGGTCCCGACCCCAAATGCGTTAACTTCGCAGGGGCCCCTTTGGGGGTCAAAACGCATTTTGGGGTCAAAAATGGGAGAAATTACCCCAAAGGGGCGTTGATATCCCTACATATAACGCATTTTTGGGTTTCCAGATTTAAAAGAGTCATCTTGAGTTCTGTTTAAAAATACTAAAATACTGACTTTTTTTCCCAATCTGCAAACATTAAAATTTTTTTTTGAGGTGGAGTTTATGTTTGGGGGTTGGCATAAAGTGACTTTTGGGGCATGTTTTGTTTTTAGTTTTGTAACATATTTTATTTTATTTTTGGGCCATACATATTTTTTCAGTTTTGCAAAAGTTTTTACCCTACTTTTTTTTTTTGCATTCAAAATTTTAAATTTTTTTTTTTCGTACATATTTTTTTTTTTGTTATTTTCTATAATCTTAGCCAAACAAAAAGCCCTTTTTAAACCAAAAACCCGCCCAAGTTTTAGAAAAAAACTAGCACAAATGGTTTGGGGCCCCAAATTTGGGGCCCTTTTTTGGAATTTGGCCCCCGTCCCTTTCGGCCGGGCAAGTCTTGGTTTTGGCCATCCTTTTTCCCACCCATTTTTTAAATTATATGTATTTTATATAATTAGGTTTTTAAATTTTAATACTATTTATTAAAGGGTTTTTTTGAAAGAGCTGTTGATTTTGGGGATCGGGTTTTTATTCCATGAAATTCCAACCACTCTAACCCCAAACCCCCCGAGAATAGCGGGAGGGGAGGGCATTTTACTTTTTGACCCAACCGAATTGGTAAAATCTTCCCTTTCGGGGGTACTTTAGAAATAACAATTTCCCGCCTTTTGCCCCGGGAAAAGCGCAAACCTCAAAACAAGATTCTTTTTAACCCGGGACTCCCGGGGGGAAGGGGGTGGTTTCAAAAGACTGGTTTTTTACAAATTTTAAAAGCAAATAAAAGATTTAAATGGTCCTTATTTCCACTGATTTTGCAAAAAATGCCCTTTAAAGGGTTTTAAAGGGTTTTATGAAACTTTGGGTCCCAAATTTTTTTTGCACATCCAAATAATGTGGGAGAACTTATATGCCAGGGGGTGCCGGCTCAAGGCCGGGGGGGATTTCCCACAAAGGGCAAAGGATAAAGACTTTGGGGGGCTTGGGCCGCCCCCCCTTAAAACCCCCAAGGATTTTAAGGCCCTTGTACAACAAATTTTTAACCCCATGAGACCATATGGCAGAAACCTTTCTTTGGGTTACCCCGGATTAATATTTATATTTTAACTAAAAAGGTGTTTTTTATTTTTTGGTACCCCAAAAAAAGAAAAAAGTTGGGGATTCTTAATGGGGTTTCCCGGGGAATTTACTGATGGCCCAAGGTTAAAAATTTGGGGTTTTAAAATTGGGGGTTTAATTTTCCAACCTTTCTTTGCAAATGGCCCCAAATTTTAAAAATATGTAAGAAAAAACAACAAAAATGTCAAAAAAAAATTAAAAAAAATATTTTATGCCCCAAAAAAAAAAAAAACAAAATTTTAAAACTAAAAAAATATGATGCAAAAAATAAAAATAAAATATGTATGCCCAAAACTAAAAAAAGGGAATTTTGTATGCAAAACTAAAAAAAGAGGGGAGGAGGGTTTTTAATGGGAAAATCTTTAAAATACTTCTTTAGAAAGAGCAAAAATAGAAAATTTTTTAATGTTACAATACTTATCAAAGAAATGTAAGATGTTTTTTCCCCTGAAAAAAGTAGCAGAAAATTGTAAAATTAAATTTGTCAAAAAAGTGTAAAAAACACTGTAGTATTTGATTTCCCTTTATAAAATAACTGTACTCATCTTGCCAAAAAGAAAAACAGATAAAAAGGGGGAGGGTTCGGGTTTTAATTTGGGCCCCAATGTGAAATTTTGGGATGATTATAGAAAAAACATAAAAATAAAAAGGCTTTTTAAAAAAAAAAATAAAAAGCAAAAATGGGTCTTTAAAACGTTATTTTTAAATCCTCGGGGGATCGTTTCCCCCCACAAACCCCCTCATCCCCCCAGTAAAAATTTTTAAACTTTACCCTGAAGCTCCGTTTTCTTTAATTTTGCGACTATTAAAGGGGTGGGTTTCGCTATTTTCCAAACCAAAATATTGACAACATCTCAGATGTTGATGATTTTTTTGGTTTTGCAAACATAAAAATAGGGTAGCTTATTTTGCAGCTTTTATTTATAAATAAAAAACGTTACTTGACGTAAAAAGGGCGCCTCTATGGGGTGGCGGGGGAAATTCCCGGTTTTTTTTATAAATTTAAAACCGGCTGTTTTTATAAATTTTTTTCATCCGATTTCATTCATTTTTTAAATTTTTATAATGTTCAGTAAATGAGGGTCTTTGTTATGGTGTCTTTCTTTAACTTTATTTTAATAGTCTGCGATTTTACGTCATTTTTCTCTACGTTCTGACACCCCTTTTTTGATCCCAAAATAAATCCCCGCGATATCGCAATAAAGTTGGGGGTAATAAAAAAAATTAAAACCACGGGGTAAAATTTTTCCCCTATAATTTTTCCGAGCTGTAGTGAGATGGGTAAAGGGAAAAATTTTTACGCAAAAAAAAATTTTGGGGGGTAAAACGCGTAGATTTTGCTTTTATGTTTTAAAATAAAATAAAGGGTGATTTAAACAAAAGGATTTTTGGGCCCGTAAAAGATTTTTGGGAATTCAAAGAAAAATTTCCCAAAAAACAGTTTTCTTTAAGTCAAAAATTGACAAAAGTAAGTTAAAAAAAAACAGGACTTGTAAAAAAGGTATTAATTTTTTAAAAAATTGGGTTGGGCTTTCTTTTCTCATTGAAACATCCCGCCTAAGATGGGGGCACATTTCCCAATGTTTAATTCGACAATCCCCTTTTAAATCCCCCCCCCTAATTTGCGGGCAACAGTCTCATACATTTTTTTAACTTTAATTTTATAAATTGGGTTAGTTTTAAAAAGGGGGTTATTTTATTATAGAATTAATATTTTTGGGGCCGCAAAAAATAAGTTTCCCACACATTGCTTATGAAATGAATTAAGAATATTGGGTCGCTTAGCTTATACCTTTAGAATATTTTTTTTTTAGGGTTAAACTTTTCAGCCTTAAAACCTTTTAAAAAACCAAAAAATAAAGGCAGACGAGCCTGGGGTGTAAAAAACAAAACCCGTAAAAATAAAAATTTAAAAATAGATATTGCAAAAAATGTGCCAAATAATGATAAAAAAAATTTCGGGAAATAATATTCAAATATGTTAAAGGGACCCCACGGGGGTTTCTTTAAATGAGGGGAGGGAAAATATTTATTCCAGATAAATGTCCCCTGATGTGGGTTTTAGCCCTTTAAAAACTTGTGCAAAATTTTCAGAGCATTCGCGACTTCTTTTTTTCCAGAATAATTTTTCCCAAAATGAAAATCTTTTAAAACCCGCTTTTAAACCCAAAAACTGGGGCAAACAAAAACATAAAAACGTTTTCCAAATTTATTTCAAATATTTTTTTAAACCCCTATCTTGCATATTTTTCTTTTTAAAAGGGTCCCCCACCATTTATGAAAAAATTCCCCAAAAACCCAGGGTGTTTGGGCCCTTTTCAATTTCGGGGAGCCCCTTTAAGAATTTTTAAAAAAAAACTGTACAAAAAAAACCCCAAAAACCCTTTATTTTATTTTTTTTGGGCTTCCCCATTTTTAAGTCTGGCAATACATAGTTTAAAAATTTTTAAAATTTAAAATTTAAAAAGTCATATAATTTGGGAAAATGGGCACTTATGTGACAAACTAAAAACTTTTTTGGGGAAGCAAATCTTTACTGAATAAAAAAAAAATTAAAAGCATTTTGAAAACTGAAAGACTCGAAATTTTAAAAAACCCCAAATAAAACCCATTACCCCCAACCCCGTTTTTTCATTACATATAACATAGGGCCCCCCAAAAATATTATTTATTTCTAAAGACCCCCAAACCCCCTTTTACCTCTGTTTAGAGCAACCACTCTGGGCAAAAAAAAGGGCATTTCTCGAAAAGGGTTTTTACAGGTACTGTTTTATTTAAATTAAATACAAAATATAATTTTTTAGAAAATTGTGAAACTTTTGTTACCCCCGGAATACAAAATAATGTTAATTTTAGTTACCCTTTTTTCATTTTTTAAAAACAATACATTTTTGTTTAAAACAAAAAAAAAAAAAAAAAAAAAAAACAAGAAAAAAAAAAAAACCTCAAAAAACACCCCAAAAACACTTTGTTTAGGGATTTTTACCAAAAAAATGGACTTCCCTTATTAAGGGAAAATCATAATCAATTTTTTACTTTAAATTTTATTTTTTCTTTTCCCACGGGGGTAATGGAAAAGTGGTCTTACGCTAAATTCCGGAAGGCATTGGTTTCGAGACACGTTTGCTTTTTTTGTACTAATAGATTATCCTTTAAAATTTTTTAATGTGTAATTTAAATTTTCAAGGTCCCCCTCGGACTCCTGTAAATTCTTTTCCCAAAAAGAGAAGAAAAATACGTGAGAAATACTGGTTTTTTAAAAATTCCCCTCCGCAAAATTGAAAAAAATTTTTAAAAAGGGGCCCTTTAAAACCCAAATTTTTTAAAAAAAAATAAGAAAATAAAACATAAAAGGGCCATAGTTCTTTTTTTCATAGGCTCACATGGGCCACTGCTTATGGCAGAAAAAAAACGAGCTTCCCCCAAAAACCCAAATAATCACACAAATTAAAGAATTCAAACATAATCCCCTTAAAATAATGGGAGTCTATATTAAATATCCCAAAATTTCCCCGGCTTCGGGGAAAATACAAAAAAAAACCCAACAAATCTTTCCCTCTAATCAAAGAAATGTTTCGCGGCTCGGGTTTCGCCTCAAAGATGCGCTAGAAAACGCATACCCCCGAGCCAGCTATTTTAAAATAAAAAAGGGAAATCTGTAATTATTGAAATCCCGTGAGAAATTAAAGCCATACTTTAAAATTGCGTAAATTCCCTGCTTTTAAATCTGAGTCTCACGCTTAGTGCAGGGTATTTAGTGGGGAGAGAAAATAGAAATAATTGATGGCTGTTAATAAAAAAATTTTTTAACGGTAAAAAATTTTAAAATTTAATGTTTAAATTTTTATAAATAAAAAAGCCTCCGTGTCAGACTTACGTACAAATCTTTGCTACTTCCAGTTGATCATATTTTTTTGAAACGTAAAATTTGATTCTTTTCCCCTACCGAGCATAGATGTTATCTAGTCTCTTTTTCATACTAACGGATATATGCAATTAAAAATTGTTACAAAAATAAATAAAGGGAAAAGTTTAGTTGTACCTAATACACATAACATGAGACTTTGTGATGCCCCACCCCTTTTCTTCTTTTTTTCTAAACGTTCTTTGAAAAAATTAATTTTTTTAATAATTTCCCCCTTAGGGGGCCTTTTAATTTTAATTTTTCTAAATTTGTTTTTTCAGCCCTGGGGGAAAAATTTTTATCCATTTTTGGCAGTTTTTCGGGGATTGTTTTCCCAAAAAAATTTTTTCCGGGGAAACCAAAATTTTAAAAACCAAAAATTTGTTGTACATGTATAAATTTAAAATTTTTGGAAAGGGCCAGGCATTTTGAAAGGACTTTTAAAAAAAAACATTTTTACGGAACATGTCTTAAATACTATTGTTGTTAAGGGTTTTTAAACCAAAATTTTTATTTTTTCTTTTTTCCCGGCCGAAAACAAAACCCCGGGGGGGGAAAAAATTTTTCCGGGGAAAAAATATTTGACGTCACCAAAACTTTACGTTTTACTCCCCCCAAAAATTTTAAATATTCAAAAGTAATACCCAAAATATCTTACGCTTGACCCAAATATTTTTTTTGCCATAAATTTTTTTCTTTTTTAAATTTTCACTACATGTTAAAAAATTAAAACCCAAAATTTCCCCGGGGTTGATTTTTTTTTTTTACAATTTTTATTGCGATATCGCGCGATATTTGCATCAAATATGGAGTCAGAAGGGGTAGAGAAAAATTTTGAGGGAAAAAATCGAAAAGCTATTAATTTAAATGTTAAAAGAAAAAACCAAAAAAAAGACATACATTTAAAAAACCATTTTTAAAATTAAATTTAAATGAAATGGGAAAAAAAATTGATAAGAAAAGAGGGGTTTTTTAAAAAAAAAAAGCCCGCTTTTTTCCCGCCACCGATAGGGGGGCGCTTGACGTCAAAAGTAACGCTTTTTATTTAAAAAATAATGCTGCAGAAGTAAAGCTTACATATCTACATCGTATCCCAAAAAAAATCAAGATCTGAGAATTGTAAAATTTTTTTTGGTCGGAAATAGCGAGCTCCCTTTTAACATTTTTACTGAAATGTCTTACAAAGATTTCCCGGGAATTTTAAACCCTTTTTGTCTTTTGGCAAAGGGCCCATCAATTTCGATAAAAGGTAAAAAAAAAAGGGGAAAAAAAACATTTAGCTAAAAAAAAAATGGATTTAAATTTGAAAGGTGGGCATTCTTTTAAAAATAAAGGGAAAAATTTTGAGAAAAAAAAATAAAATTTAAGCTTATTAATTGTACAAATTTTTTATTTGGGATTTTTTTGGTAAAAGTTCTTCATTACTAACCCGCCCCTTTTTAAATCCCTATTGATTTTTACTAAATTTCCAGGGTAATGTTTTGGGGTTATTTAAAAACCTTTATTTTTTGTTACCATTGGTTTTGACTACAAATTTTAATTAAATTTAAAACATAATAACAAAATTTTTTTATACCCCAAAGTGCGGTTTTTGCCGGATTTTAAAAAAAAGCATAATACCTGTTTAACGCACTTTGGGGTCAAAAATTTAACCCCAAAGGGGTTTAACCCCACTCTGGGGGTCGGCCCCCCAAAGGGGCGTAACGCACTCGGGGCCCGGCCCCCAAAGTACGAAAAGCATTTTGGGGGGTTGGCCCCCAAAAGTGCGTTTAAACCCCAAAAGGGTTTGGTGTTCCAGGGACGTATAAAAGAAAATTATACAACAGTATTTTAAAGGATATACCAAAAATGAAATGAAAATCAAAATTTTTGTGATGTTCCTAGTCTGGTTTGCGTAAAAAAGCGTTGAAACCATTTAAATTTGGACCTTTTTCTTTAAAAATTTGAATTATTATTCTGGCCCGTTAGCAATTATTTAAAATTTTTGCACATAAAATATGATCTAGCCATACATAAATGGAAAATTAATCTCGAAGAAATATATTCTAATTTTCGTCGGTCAAAAAACCGTCCGTGGGGTCCCTTTAATTTTAATTTCTTTTTTTCCGAAGTCTAAAATAAGGTTTTATTTTTGTTTCCCCGGATCCCCCCAAAGATTTTTTACAAATGAGATGCTGCCCGGGGGCAAAGCAAACTTTCAAATTAACTTTTAAAAGAACTGATTCAAAAGGCAAAATATTATTCTGAATTTTAACACGGGGCCCCCATTTTTTTCCCATTGAACATAGAAGAACCGAAAAATGTGGGGTTTTTTTGCTATAAATCCCCTGTTTTACTTTCTATATTTAGACATGTGACGTAATCATTAAAACATGTGAAAGTAACCCCCTAAAAATGTGACGCGCTGACAAAAAGTACGGAAACAAATCATTCGCCATTTAGCTAATTAATCATGTACGGCAGGGTTTTTTTGTTTTTGATGTCGGTTAGAATCGAAATAATAATCCCAAAACGGTGATTTTTTTTGCTTGATAACATCAAGTTTGTTTCGGATGCGCATCATTATATCACCGGGCTACGCCCCCGTGATATAATTTTCCCCCTCCGAAAATCCAAACAGTGATGTTAAATTTAGCAATAAAATCACAGTTTGGGGTATATTATTTCCCAAAAATATATAGAAAATTATAAACATCTATACCCTTTCAGAATTAAGGGTTTGTTTTTAAATTTTTAAACCGTTTTAGAAATTTTTCCCTTTACATTTTTTAAAAAAATATGAAGCGAAAAAGTTCATGTGGGTCTACACCGTGCATTAGATTTTTTAAAAAAATATGTTTTTAAGGGCTTATGGACCATGTAACCAGCTTAAAAAATTGGGGTTAAAATGTCCCAAAAAAAAAAAAAAACAAAAAGATTTAATTATAAGACTATTCCCCAAAAATTTCCCTTAAAACCAATGCGAGATAATCGAAAAATTTACGACAATTCGCCATGTTTTTTTTTTTTTTTGGGTTTTTTTTGGGGGGAGGGGGGGGGCGGGGGAGGGGGGGGGGCGGGGGATGCAAGATGTCTAAAAAACTTTAATGATTTGGAATTTTTCTATCTACAGAAATTTCGGATATGGCTTTTCATCCCCCGTTCTTTGTGGAAAATTTTAAATCTTTTTTGCAAAATTTTGTTCTTCGTGAAAACATTTTTCTATAGGTATTTGGAAAAAATATTTTCAAGAAAAAATTTGTAACAGAATAAAAAAATGAACCCCCAACCTTGACATTGCGTCATTTTTTAAGGGTCTGCACATTTACGACCGTTTTTTTGCAACACAGTGCCCATTTCAATTAGTTAAAAATTGTCACCCGGCTTATACCCTTTTATTATAAGTTAAAAAAGATGATATTTTCATCATCCATCATTTCTTCTTCTTTTTTCTTCTTTTTCTTCCTCTTTTTTTTCTCCCCTTTTTTTTTTTACATATTTTTCAATTTTTCATCATGTTTTATGTCCCCAAAATAATACAGCCCAATAGAAAACCTTGGAAATTTTTCTTAATTTTAGTATATAAAGGGCCCATTTGTTTTTTGGTATTTTGGGCCATTTTTCCATCTTTTTTGACTTGGAAAATTTATTTTAAAAATAGTTTAAAAATTGCCCCCGTCTGTGATAAAAACCCAAAAATGGACAGGAAAGGGTTTTCGTTTTTAATCCCAGCTGATCATTTTGTTGTCTGCTTTCTTAGTCATAAACTTTTTTTTTTACCGTCTTTTAAGAAGCATACTTATTTTTGCCCAAGTAAAAAATAAATATTTTTTAAGAAAAACCCTTTCAACCCTAAAAAGTCTTTTAAATGTTTTTGAAATGAAAACAAAAAAAGGGCCCGGGAAAGAAAAAAGGACAAAAAAATTTTTGAGGGATGTTTTGGCGAAACTACGGAGGCCCTGTAGGGGAAAAATTTACTTACAAATCTTCTTTATAATAATACACGTTTGATTTTAAATGCGGGCCCTGAAAGGCAATAGAAAATTAACAAAAAGGGAAATTTTTTGGTTTAAAAAAAAAAATAATGAAAATTCGAAAGAAAAAATTTTCGAAAATACAAATATTTACAATGTATGAAAAAAACGTTTTTTCTTTGGGTGAAGGGAAATTTATTGTATTTTGACGGGGGAAACAAAAAAAATACCCCAAAAGAAAGAATATTAAAATTTTGTAAAAAAAAATAATAAAAAACATTAGCCAAAAAAAAAAAGGGTTTAAAAAAAATTTTGGTTGAAAAAATTTATTAATATAATTACTTTAAAAAAAAAAAAATGCAATAAAATACAAAAAAAAAATATTCAATTTTCTGTAAACAAGGGGGCCGTAGTGGCTCAAAATCGCTCACCAGAAACAACTGTTTTAAGTGTTAGAAATAATTTTTCAAATAAACCTGCCGAGGGGCAAGTCCAGCTCAACTTCAACTTGCCCCTCTAATTATATTGGTACCCGAAACTGATTGTTTTATTGTTGTTGTTTTTTTTTTCTTTATAAAAAAGGAACCTTTCACAAATGACCCAAATTCCCTTTTTATTGTCCCTCTGGCAAAATTAAAAATGTCAAACTCATGCTTTCTTGGGTTTTTGTTTTTCATTTCTGGAGCTTTTTTAATTTTTTTTTTTTAAATATATTTTGTTTTTAATTTAATTTTTTAAACAGTTTGGCTTTAAATTTTTTTCCTTTAAAAAAAAATTTTAAATAGCTTGACGGGAAAAGTAAATATCGTGACTAACTTTGCCCAACCAATTTTTCAAAATTTTTACGGGCCCAAATGGGCATTTGTATGTTTAACCCGCTTTTTTAAAGGGATTTTTGTAAAAATTGGGAAATCATTTACATTTTTTACTTTAAAAGCTATTTTGCGCCCCCTCTGGGAAATTTCTTGGTGGAAAAAAATCCCTGAAAGGGAAAAAAATGGTTTTTAAACTGAAAAGTTTAATTTTCTTTTGCAATTTTACCAGGAATTTTTGATTGTTTTTGGTAAAAGAAAAAAGAGTTTGTTCTAAAAAAAAGTCATTTTAAACTATGAAGACTGTGTGCAAAGGAATCTTAAGTTATTTTGGCGTACAAGCTTTCTTCAGTCAAGGCCCTGTAACCTTGACCTTTGACCCAATGACCTAAAAATCAATATGGGTCATCTACTCATCGTGACTAACCTCGATGCTAAATATGAAGACTGTGGGTCAAAGGAATCTCAAGTTATTGGGCGGACAAGCTTTCTTCAGTTAAGGGTCCTGTGACCTTTGACCCAGTGACCTCAAAATCAAAATGGATCATCTACTCATCGTGAATAACCTCCATGCTGAATATGAAGACTGTGGGTCAAAGGAATCTTAAGTTATTGGGCGGACAAGTTTTTGAAAGTAAAGGCCCCTTTGACCTTTGACCTTATAATCGATAGGGATCATCTACTATTCGTGACTTATTTATAATATGAAGATTGTGGGTCAAATGAATCTTAAGTTATTGGGAGGACAAGTAAAAACCGACGGACGGCCGGACGAGGAGACGGCTGGACAAGCTGATTCCAGTATACACACCGTACAATCAAATGGGGACCAGCAGTTCAAACGTCGACAGCTGTAACTTCGTTGTGCGGGGTTATAACCATTCCCATTTTTTATTTTTTGCAAGATATCTCAAAAGATAATGACCATGGAATATTGCTATAGGATACCGAGGTCCATCACGTTCTTCGTGTACATTTTTTTCTATATGTATTATGGCCAAATATATTCTAATAAAAATGTTACGTCATGTAGACCTTTACTACTTTGAAAGTCCGCCATCTTGGAAGCGTGTACATAGTTTTCTAAGTCATCATCGTCATCCGTTTATTGTTGTAAATATCGTCATCATTATTTTTATTATAAGCATTACTCATCATCATCATCATCACGTGTATGTATATACTTAGTGTAAAGCCAAATAATAAACCAAAGAAAACCTTGGAATTTTCTTTATCTAGTACAAGCAAACCCGGGGTCTTTATTTAAAAACAGTATAATTAAACTGTCTGTGATATAAACCATAGTATATTAATTTGACAGGTATTGTTCATTAAATCCCATTAAACACATGTTCGCCTGCTATCATAGTCATAAACTATTATTTTTGATCTTATTTTGATCGTCTATTTAGTTATTTATCAAATACTTTTAACCTCAACAATAAGGCGTTTAAATAATTTTGAGATGGAAACAAAAAATTGGCGGGAAAGAAAAACGGACATAAATTTTGACAGGATAATTTGGCAAAACTACCGAGGTCATGTACGGTCATTTATTATTTTACAATTTGTTATCTTTACACGTGTGATTTTCATGCAGGCTATATGGCAGATAGGAATAAAGATAAAAAGAAATCTTGGCTTAAAATATAAATAATTTAAAATAAATTTTTCGAAAAAAAAAAATAATTTTTCAAAAACACAAATCATTACGACAATGTTTAGGTTTTATTATTTTTAGCTCTGTTCAATCCTAAAAGGGGCCAATTGAAATGATATAAGCAAATTAAAGTGTGACTATCACAAGGATGCTAAAGACTAAATTTGAAGTAAATTTCAGAAGAGATGAATGTTGACACATGACAACGGACGAGGCGCCCTTCTTTGATACTAATAGCTCACCCTGAACCTTCGGTTCTGGTGAGCTAAAAGTTATGACAGAACAGAACGAAATAGTTATCATGGCACAAACATGCTCATCGCCAATACGTTGTTTCAATTACAAAACCATTTTGCGTAGAAAAAAACCTTCGATTTTTACGGAAAAAAATATAAAATAGAACTTTAAATGGTACGAAAGGAAAAGTCAAATAAAATACATTAGGCTTTAAAAAAAGGACAAATTGTTGAACAAATATTTTGACACGGAAGAAAAATAACAAATACTGCATATTTTAAATGTTTTTAATCTATTTTACAGATCTATAAACATCGAGATTACTTTGACTTCTCTTTTACAAAACAAATAAAATAATTGGCTCATTTATCAATTTTTTAAAGGAATTATTATTTTTTAACATTTTTTATTTTATTTCAATAATTTGTAGGGTTTCATGATGCACTGACGTTGTTAAGATCACGTGGTGACTTTCCAGATGCATTGGCGGAGAAACCTCAAGTGCCATTTCATGCACAAGCGGGCACCTGACTAAAGCGTCCGACCTCTCGTAAGCAAGTAGGAAAGCTTTCTCGCATGAAAGAATTCAAACCCCTTGACGGGATGTGATCCCATAGCGGTTATGGACAAAAAGATTTGAAGTCAACGATCTTAACCAGTCGGTCAAAGAGACCAGCAATTTTGTTACAACTTACAAAAAAATATATTCCTTAAAAAATTACGTGACTTGTATCAAAAGTGCATATTAATTCACTAAATTGACAAATGGTTTCGAATCAGCAGTTTGTTATATATCAAGAAGTATTTTACATATAATAACCACAAATTACATGTATATGCATTAGATACAGTTTTTGCTTTAAATATCAAGCAATTTGCATATTCAATTATGTAATGTGCAAAAACTGCCCACATGTAAATTGCATAAATTACATGAGGCTTTAATATTACAAGTAATATGCAAAGAATAACCAACAATCTCAAATAATTATTATGAAACAAATAATTTGTTTACAATTACAAGAAATGTGACAAGTAATTTGCATATTATTACAAGTAATTTGCATATTATTACAAGTAATTTCCATATTATTACAAATAATTAGCATATAATTACAAGTAATAATTTATATCTCAACAAATTTATTTAAAAAAGCCAACTTTTTATTTAAACAACACAAAAATACGTGCTAAATGACACAATTTTAACAAAGAGCACAAAAAAAACAACAACAAAACAACAAAGTGACAATGTAAAAAAACTTATAAAACTTTTATCACGCGGTAGTAGATAAAAGAAAATGTGATAAAACGGTCGACACATCTCCAAGGATACGTTCTGGCACTTTTTCGTCCTTGGAGAATGATATATGAAATTGAAATATAAAAAATAACCTTTAATACTCCCTTTAAATGACTTATTGTTACTGTTAATAAGAAAAAAAATATAATCCTAAGATAATTAATCATTTGTTCGCCATTTCCTTTAGAGATATAACAGATATTTTTGAAAACATAAATAACATTTTGACCTGATTGGTTGTTTATATCTGTATAAGAAATAATGAAAATGTATCAACTGTCAGATCATAAATCAAGCGTTATTAAAGCCAAAACGCGCGTACATCGTTGAGGTCTGTTAGATTACAATATGTTACATAACCTCAACGTGACATCAACACCTGTCACATCCATCGGATGTTACACCTTAAGACTCGCCACCTGACCTATTTCAAGCCGACTGACCTATTTCAATTTGTGAACAGCAAAAAAAAGTGTAAAATTAACAAGAGGCCCAAGTTGGCCTGTATCGCCCACCAGTCATAAGCAGGAAAGAAGATAGAAAATTATGCATCCATAAAATGAGGAGACCATTTTGACCACAAAAGCGCGATCAAAAATAGTTTACAGATGTTTTCTAGGCAATGCTGAAAAAAAATATCGTAGCATTGGGCCTATTTAAGTCAGAGTTATATGATTGAAATATTAGATGAATTTATTCAACCAAAAATATAAAGCAGGACTACGTCATTTTTACCAAAGCAATATGAAGTTTGTAGAGATTCAGTATTCAATGCCGCGATGTACTTACAAAATATAATAGCACGCGCCATTTTAGTGTCAGGCGAAAGTTTACAACTTTACATAAACATCTTCTTTACTTTATTATAAAGCTTTAAATGAAATATTGATGGAATAAAATGCGTATTTTCTTTTTCTGTATTTTCACTGCAGTGAAACATATTTTCTGTATTTTCAGTCTACTTTTTTCTAAACAGTCAATACACAAAAAAATAAAAGGAAGGCTTTCAAATTGTGATGATAAATATAGATCCTCTATATGATAATCAGAAATTTCAAGATACAAGATTTATTTTCATCTTGTGGTAAGAAAATAATCATATTTGAATCCTGGCTACCGCCACTCATGAAATATTTAATGAAAATAAATCCCGTATTTAAAGAAAACCTTGTATTTAAAAAAAACCTTAAAAATATATAAATATTTATTTCATGTTTGATTAAACTAAACTTACACATGATTTGGTCAATGTTGTAAACGTTCGCCATGATTTACATCATAACAACTAATTTCTTATATCTGTTACTATTTTACCTTAGGCTCTAAACAATGTCAGAAACAATTTGATTAAAGTGTGTATTTATATCTAACAAACATCGTAAACAAAAAACAAACAAACAAACAATATGACGTCACATTCATGTGATGAAAAGACCCACCAAGACATATTCTTTTTCTTTTACGTCTATCAAAAAGTAATAGTATACTCCTTGTACTAAAAAGTTATCTCGCTATAAAAATGAAATCTGAAATTTTTTTTTCATAATTACGTCACAGTTTCAAAAATAGTTTTTTAGGTGGGTCTGTAAAGCTTTGAACATACTTGGCGAATAAAATGACTTTTTATTAATACTACATGTATATGGTTGTGGTTACAATGTTATATGACGCAGAAAAGTCTTTTGAATACATGATTAAAAACAGTATTAACCAAATTTTCAAACCCTCTTATATCTAGCACGCAGTATATAAACTCTCACTTTCATCAAATCCTTTTTGCACGAAAAATACTGACCGTCAGCGGCATGTTTCAGGTTTAAACGTTAAGCAAGTATCACAATTATCATGGTACTCTCGGTTGAATATCGTTCAGTATGAAAAGAGATTGTAAAATATCTATCCTAACTACTTTGAAATAGACTATACATTCATTGATAACGTCAGTCGTTGATTGACCGTGCTTTTCCAAAGTTCATTCCCTTTTGGCTGGCTCCCCCTGTGAAACCATACTGTAGCCCAATTACCGTTTGTCCTGAAAGAAAAAAATGTTGTTCGCTTTAAATAACCGAAAGATGTGAAGGGACTTTTTTTTAGAAAGAAGCATGGTGGAGTACTTAGCCGGATTGAAAAGTACCCACTTTCTAGCGAACTCGCGAGGGAGCGGTGACCGAGTGGTTAATGTGTCTGCATCTCAACCCAAGAATCATAGGTTCGAGCCATAATCGGATCACGACAATAATTCCTCATATGACACAAGTACTGGTTAGTTCTAGGAGGCGAATTAGACAGTGATCTATATTACTTGCAAGAACTTGTTTCGCAAATCGGGCTTAAATAAAAATGTTTGACTAAACGCAGTCGTGATTGGATTACTACGCACGTAATTCTAAGCAGACATAAAAGTAGTTCATCGCTGGAAACATCATAAATTAGGAACAGATAAAATTCTTAATTGTCAACATTTATCACATAATGTCACTATTTTAACAAAAAAGGGTACATTTAGATTTCTTAAATAAATATAGCCCTCATATATCAAATATTAGAAACAGAAACACAAAAAGTATCTCTTTTTTCAAAAAGCATCTTCCCTTAACAATCATTAGAGAAAAAAAAATCAAACATTATTTTCTAACAAAATTGTGCTTTTTGAGACCCAAATGAGATAATAAAAAAAGTGAAGTAAATATATATTGTTTCCAAACCTGTCAACAAGAAATGAAAGGAGAACGCTATCAAAATTAAAAATAGAAATCAGAATGTGAAAGGTCACTTAAAAATATCTACCAAGAGCAGATATCAACAGTAGCGTGTACAATGGTATGTATTTTAGCCAAAGTTGTGACAATAGGTTTCTTTTTCTTTCTTTCTTTTTTCCTATCGTAACATGCGATATGATTTAATCATGGTGCGGCTTATTAAGTTCAAGGGAGGTAACTGGAAATGAAAGTGGAAATGAAGTGAAAGAAATGCTTTACAAGGGAGAGCATCAGGTCCTGAAGGAGTCGGGAGATATTATTTGGAAACAAGTTTGTTTCAAAATTTGTTGCAGTGCGCGTTGACGGGAATTTTATCATCTAGCTGCCCTTGCGAGAAAGTTAAGCTACATAAAATACCAGTATTTAACTATGATTTGATTTCACATAGTCATAGTTAATATCTTATTTCACAGGAAACATTAAAACACAAAACACATACCATAAAATGAAATTTGATATTTAATATACATTGTATCTCGGCACAGTCAATTTAGACTTTTAAACTGTAATTTGTACATAAGTAAAGTTTTTTTTATCTACACCCATTTACAACAATAATGAGCAATTCCAAATAAAAAATAGGACTAAACCATTACACAAATCTGACATTGTCAAGGTTTAAAAGTATCATTAAAGAAATCCCTTACAACAAATTTGGATGAAAATGAAGTAAAAGTAAAGTTACCAGCGTGTAATGTTTGTTCATCAAAGTTTCTTGGATTATGTTGAGATTCGCGGGGTCCTAACGTTGGTCCAGTGTAACCATTCTTCTGTGCCTAAAATAAAAATGACGTTGTCATATACTTACAATATTTCAGTAATTTTATATATTTATATATTTTACACACAATAACTGTAAAACTGCGAGAGCAACAAAAACGGCGAAAGATCGTTTTTCTAGCCATTTTCTGACTTAATAACCGGATGCGGTAGTGAAAAAGAATCTTACATTAACTTTCATTCCATGTAGATTACATTAAAGTTCACGAAAGACAAACATTTTGCTATCAATTCTTAATCCATTATAACTATAACAATTTTAAAAGACAGTTAGTTACCATAATGCTGTGAATGCATGTGGGGGATATCTTGCTACATGTACCATTCCTTATCCCCCCAAAAGGTCTATATATACAGGGATGACTGTATTTTAGAAAACAATATCTTACCGCCCGTCCTACAGCATGTATACAATTTAATACATAAGTCATGCCATTGTTTCTGTCTGTGAGGTTTGGGGTACCGAATTTATCCGCTGTTGACACGCCGTAATTTGCTATGGCTTTTAAAAAGTTTTCTATGTTTTCCATATCTTTAAACTGCTTAAAACTTCCGGACTGAACTCGGTTTATTTTCTTTACAGAACCTGGTTTTAATTCGTTGATAAGCCTGAAAAACAACGACACAAAAACAGATTAAATAATAACTTATAGTACCAAACCATGTTGTTCATAGAATAACGCTATTGCTCTTTCTTGTGAACTGTATGGACACGTGGTTCGTCGAAGTCTTTGTATTAAAATGCTTAAGTACATGGAATATCTTGTTTGTTTGTGAAAATATATTTTACAGCTCATAACATTTACATATGGATAGGAAAGAAATTAGAAAGTTGTAAGCTTGCCATTTCTTTTGAGATTAAATGGCACCACCGACAACAATAGATAATAAATATGACACTTTTTACTAGATATCATACTGCATGTCTTTATTTTTATAACCTGCTGGAACCAGATATGATAAGCCTTTGCTATCATGAATCTTTGCTATCACGAACCTATGCTATCACGAACCTTTGCTATCAAGAATCTTGCTATCACGAACCTTTGTTATCAAGAACCTTTGCTATCACGAACCTCTGCTATCACGAAACTTAGCTATCACGAACATTTGCTATTACGAACCTTTGCTGTCAGTATAGTGCCAGGTTAGCCGCACGACTGTAGTAGGCTCTTAAAGGCACATTATGCCTCAGAATTTTTTGTAATTCTTTATAAATGTAAATAATAATAGTGTTTGAAAAATCGATAAAGGGCACATTAGATCCTTAACAACTGAAGCGCTGAACTGCAGCAATGTGTCACAAAGGTAGCAAAAAGTAAATAAAGTAGTTTATCACACACCCGTGCCGATTTTGCGACTCCGTAAATATGGTATTGAACGGCCGTGCATATATTTTTGACGTGACGTCATTAGCGTTAACAAACATAGTGTAAAGACGCGCTAAATGATAGCGTTATATTACTATGGGCGCGTCAATGAAAAATTGACTCTTATTTTACTTTAAACGGTCTTTTATTTTGGGGTATGTGATAAATAGAATATTAAATTTGTGTAAGTTCATATCTGAATTTATTGCACTCGTTGAAATAAAATAATATTATGCTCGCCAGAGGCTCGCATAATATAATTTTATTCAACTCGTGCAATAAATTCAGTATTGAACTTACACTCATTCAATATCCTCTATATGTTGTCTTTCATGCAAAATACTAGTTCACTACAATAATACAAATCACCAACAGAGCTTGAGTTGCAAAAAGATAGTCCATGTATAATTATGGTAAATGAGTATCACGTTGAAAACTGTAACAAGATACCTAAAAAGAAAAGTTTTTGAGAAATGAAATTGGTATCATTTCTGAGGCATAATGGGCCTTTAACTGGTGGTAGCTCGACTTTTGTATTTTGATTTAGGAATCCCTGATACTTTAAATAGACTGTTCAGATCAGGACAAATAGAACAGTCCCATTTTCATATTGTTCCAATAGGATGTGAAGTTCTTACATCACCTGTACTAATTTAGATACAAATTACTAATTATGCAATAAAATTGTGGTATACTGAGCCATTTTTAAATAATTTGGCGGCCTTTTAGGTGGCCATCTTGGGATTCTCAAAATATGTACCATGATTACACATTACCCAAATTTTTATACTTCACAAATATTTATGCTTACAGTGGTATAACATTATCCATGACCTTTTTATGCATGCACCCAAATGGTCAGCCCAGGACTGTCCTAAAATCCTTCTCACAAATTCAGCAGGATAGTTATACTTACTCGCATAATAATACGCCATCTTTCAATGCTAATTGAAACTGCTCTTCACCTAATGGCATATTTTGATCAGCTCCCTGCAATATTGAACACAAATTTAGGGGGTTTTAATAAACGATTTAATCTTATGTTGGATTAAATTCAATTTCTTTGGCTCATCGTTTAACTGCTTTTATTTCAGTTCTTTGTGTGTGTGTTTTTTTAAACTTGATGTTTTTTTCTATTTTAATTGTAAATGTTTAGATAATTAGATAAGTATAAAAATATATATATGCTGTCTGTCAAAAATATTGACAATATTTAAGGTAGAACAAAAGGTCGAACACAAATAGTCAACAAACTACAAATCTGAACCAAAGGATATTTTAATAGAATATCCATTATTTCATATTTCTTTTTTCAATTAATACATATACATGCCTACATGAGAAAAGTAAATAAGTAAATTCATCAAAGAAATTCTAGAGCTTGCTTTTTTATCAGTGTGCATCGTGGAATAGATTCGGAAAGATAGTTCAATCTAAAACCTGCCGGCGGTAACTGATGCTACCCATGTGTCAAGTGCAAACTATGACCAGCCAGCACATCCGCACCCTCTGTTCAACACATGGTCTGCACTGCTAGCTATTCAGTCTGGTAAGGTTCAAACAATTTAAAATCACTCAAATGCCAATAAACTTTAAAACAAAAAGGTGGTCAATAAGGTAGCATAGATTATGCCCAATCGCGGATACTTGCAATACAAAGCTGACAATATGTTACTAGAGTCTATCACAGAGCATATAAGTTCTAAATGTAAGCTATTTTATAACTGTACGTAATGAAACAATTATGGTGCAAAATTTTTCAATGAAAATCTCCTCTCAACAATCTTGGTGTAGGATGACGGGAGCTAATGGCGTGTCCAACATAAATGGAACGGCCTCAAACATTTCACCTAGATTAATTAGTAATATGAGCATTGTAGTTTGAATTACCTCCACTAATTCTCTCTGTAACACTGCTTCCATCCACTGTCTTGCCTGCTGTTCAAGTTCAAGGCTATATTTCTGGTTAATCTATAAAATAAGAGAACATCGTGCAAATTTTTCCATCAAACCGTAATTCACCGGAATCACTGTATTATTTACTTGCAAGCCTATATAACTCATTATGTGAACGTGTTATTGTGATTAATTACAAGCACTTTTTAACTTCGGTCACTGTATTATTTATTGCAAGCTTAATCAATTCAACTTGTATCATTTATTGGATCAAAGGAAGTAGATGTGTTCATACACATTGATTCTGTACACACACGATACACGTAAATCTCATGCATAACAAACATCTCAAACATCTAAACTTCGTGTAAGACATGTCGCAAACCTTGCCTCTAGAACGAAAACCTCGTGCACAAATTATCTAAAATTTTCTCTGATAGAAAAAAACACGTGCATTTGATTCTCAAATCAAACATGACATTGAGCAGGAAAAAGCGCGACCAGACAAATTTTACCTACGATATGTTACGGGATCTTTGGCCTTTACATTTTCAAAATCATGGTAAACATTTAATTCTTTCAACTTAAAGATTTGATAACTTCTGAGTCGCCCATCTGTACCAACCAGTACTGGTGTCCCATGTCAAAATACGGTACATTGAATAGAAAAATGAAAGGCTCGAACCAAAAACAAAACGATATTTTCCCCTATATAAGTATCAATATACATGTATATTTCTTTGCATAAAGTTTTACTCGACATTACTCGACAATACACACTTACGCTTTATTCGACATTGCACACTTACGCTTTACCTGACATTGCACACTTACGCTTTACTCGACATTACAGACTTGCGCTTTACTTGACATTGCACACTTACGCTTTACTCAATATTGCACATTTACTCTTCACTCGACATTTCACACTTAAGCTTTAATCGACATTACACACTAACGCTTTACTCGACATTACACACTTACGCTTTATTTGACATTGCACACTACCGCTTTGGTACCGACATTTGCATCACATAGGCCTTACTCGATCAGTTTACAAACACTTAACCTTTAAGACACAATTACAAACTTACGCTTTTACTGCGACATTTACAGTAACACTTAAACTGCTTAACTAAATCGCACCATTACAAGCACTTACGCTTTACTTGAAATTTACAACACTTAGGCTTTACATTACCACTTTTCGTATTTTGTTGAAAAAAAGAATGTTATAAAACTGATAAAGTGTAATAAGAGATATCAAATCCACCTTATCTAATTTGACCTTTGCCAGTAAGAACCTATCCGTGCGGTCCGAGTAGCTCACTCGTTTTGTGTACAGATAGATAGTTTCCAAAATCCTAATATGAACAAGTAAATACATGGTGACTTACGAAGCATCGTTTCTTTGAAGTGTAAAAAGCTAGATCTATATATACCTGGTGCAAAAACTATTTTTAGAGTTGTGGTAAAGAATACTTCAAAAATGTCTGTATGCAAGAAATATGTTATTACTAGTATAATGCCGATATACAATCAGTTCAATGAAAGCAAACGTTATTACGTTTGGTTTTCTTCTGAAAAAAACTAACGTTTACACGACCCACATTTTTCACTATTGAATAAAGCAGAACCGAAAGTGTGTGTTATTTAAGAAATAATATATCCCAAGCTCAATAACATCACTGCTTGGAGAATTCGAGTGATAAAGTGATGCGCATCCGAACGACAAACATTGATGTTATCAAGCAATAAAATAACCTATTTGGATATATTATTTCTAATCTTACACGACATCAAAAAATAAATGCTGCGAGTTCATGATACCGGTAATTAGCTAAATTGCGCCTGTTGATGTCGTGTTAGAATCGAAATAATATATCCAAATCGGTTATTTTAAGATAACAACAAGGACAACAACAAAGACTGCATATATTCATATAGCAGATAATAAAATGTTCTAGAACAAAAACTTATTATTCATCACATAAATGGCCATAATAAATAACTTACACCGTTAGGAAATATTTTACAAGAATACCCAAATGGTTCATTTCCATTATTTTTTTTTTATATTTATCAATATTCAATAAAAAAAAACTTTTGGAAAAAAGTGCACAAAGTAGACCAATCCATGTTAAAAAAGGCACATAATATCTTTTTAATTTTATGTATTTCATTAATTTTATGTATTTCAGAACATTTTATTCTTTGTGAGTTTAATATTCATGTGTGTTAAACATCGTCAACCGACCGATTACAGGTGCATGCACACTGAAAATGACCAATTGTGTCAAGCTTCCACAGATTTATATTACACGTTTTTCTTTAAAACGTCAATGCTACGCCTGGGTGGCGTACCCACGTACCTATTTAACAGGGTCCACGGTATGTAACGTTTACCTCAAAGACAAATCACAATATTTTCTTTAAAAAAAATGTTGAAGTACGGGGTTTTGCGTTTAATTCGAAGACAAACTAAATATAGTTCTCAAAAAGAGAAAAAATATCTGCAAAATCACTAAAATAGTTTTCAAAAAGAAAAAAAAATCTACAAAATCGGTGCAATTTTCCGCCGTGCATTTTATTCGAAAAGTCACATAAGTTCGCTTCATTTATTCTAGTATGCTGTCACGCCTTGTTTTAAGCAAGAAAATTAAACTATAACAGACTGTATTTATCTGAACATTTCTAATGCTATGTTCTCACCGCCGATCAGATCAACTCGATCGTCCCGATCACATTAATTCCCCGCTGAAGCCCGACCAAGCTGGATTGAAGCTGGATTAAATGCACACACGACATCAAGTAGACCCAATACGATGTTTTACGACTTCTTCTCGAAGACAACCCTACCAACATCCAGAATTTTTCTCGATCACCCAGACCTATAAAGCGAGTCATACACGATCTCAACTAGACTAACTCGACCTCTGCTCGACGTTGCAAGATTTCCGGAGTAGAAGTCGAGACGATCGTGTACAGATCGTGTAAAAGATGTATACCCGACCAAACTAGATTGTGACATGATTTATTCTCGATCAACTAGATCTTCTACTCGATCACTATACGATCGCTTTTCGACCGCTTATCTACTCGATCGCTACTCGGAAGCCCGAGTCATGCCGACTAAGGTAGACTGCTCCGACCAACCCGATCACGCACGCAGACCGAACTAGAACTAGACCGGTACCCGATCGCTTGATCGTGCTTGATCGAGTTGATCTGATCGGCCGTGAGAACACAGCATAAATAACTAGAGCTATCATTAAATGTGATTAATACCCCCAGTAAACTGATTCAGAAATGAGGATGTTACTAGTAACAGAATACCTTGTAAAATAATTGACATATAGAGTTATGGTTGTGGGCAATTAAAGATACTTGTGGTTCTTGTATGTTGCATTTCCTTTCAATGTGGCTGGCCATTGATGAAGTTTTATTGAATATCTCTGTAATAAGGGCAATAACTCTATAGATACTGAAGACAGAGTTATAGTTCTTGTGCACTGCACTTCCTCCTATTGTGCTTGACCATTGTATGAAGTTGTTTTGAGTTTTAAGTTATGCTCCTGACAAGAAAGTATCAAAGGGCAGTTATTGTGTATTTTTTCTCAAAATGGAGTTATGGCTCTTGTGCACTGCACCTCCTTTCATGAAGTTGTATTGAATTCCAAACAGGAGTTTTCAAGTTATGCTCTGAACAAGGAAAAGTAACAGAGGACAATAACTCTGTAATTAGTCCAGATGGAGTTATGGTTCTTGTGCACTGCACTTCCTCTCAATGTGCTTGACCATTGTATGTATTTATATTGAATTCCAGCCATTAGCCTTCAAGTTATGCTCCGGACAAGGAAAATTCGTTTTTGGGGGTATAAAAACAATGAATTAAATTTCCGGGCACTAATCAACTTTTTGAAGTAAATAAGTATAACAGATGATGTTGAATTTGATGGATTTTTTATATCTATAATATAAATTTTTAGCCTAAGCCTAATATTAAAACAATTGCATTGCACATTGACTATTTGCGCTATCTTTTGCATCTTTCACGTTCTGGCAATAAGAATTGTTATTATGTTTAAATATTTTGTATGGAAGTCAAAAGACTATTTTGTTTCAATTTTGCTATATTTATCATAAATTATACTTCATATGCAGCACTCTTTTCATTCATGTGATAAACATCTCTCATGTTCTAAATAGCTTTTTGAGGAAGGAAAAAATTGAGCGTTCCTGCACGAAGTTTAATGTGCAAGCGTACATGTATAACGTAAGCATTTGAAGTATAAAACACGCTGTAGTACAAATAAATTATTTAATTTTAGCTTTTGGCTAGCGACATTACCATGAATTTAACGTTCCATATAAAACACGTGTAATCAGATTTCATTTTACACCTTTCATTTCGTTTCACATCTTTTATTTCGTTTTAAATAGAGATGAAAAAATTTTGAATCCATAAAGAATTTAAAAAAAAAAAAAAAAAAAAAAACATAAAACAAAAAAAAAACATCTTCAAAAAAAAGGAAGTTTTAAAATGTTATTTGTATACCGCGATGAACTGACATGTAAGAAATACACGCCATCTAACACTGAAGCATTATTGTGCACTACTTTACAACACCCCTTCGAGTGCCTCTTCTTAAAAATTCACAACTGTCATTCATAAAAGAAGCGAACGGACGCTTTAAAGCGGATCGGGTGGTAAAAATTACCAAGCGTAGCAGGTAGTGTCACATTACGATTGTGTAAAAAGCATTATTTATTCATACATATTAATAGAGTAAAAGCAAAGCAAGACATAATATATTGATCATAGTTTAATTTGCATTTTTCATTTGTGTGAGGTATTAAAAAACATGCCGATCCTACTTAACACATTAAAACGGATTTCGCTGTTTCGCATTTTATCAAGATAACGTAATCGGAACGAGTGGAATTTTTAAAATGTTACAAACAAGGAAATATTCTTCATGATAACAGATGTAAACTGTATTTTATACAATCTACTTGACACAAGTATTCAACAACGCTAAACAAGGCAAATGTAGCCGTTTTTCCCGTCTATTAAATTATTTAATACAAAAATACTGCATTTTAGTTATTGCCCCAAATGAACTATGCATTATTCATCTTGAAAGAATTAGGAATCAGTTTCACTTTTGAGGGTGTCTCCTAAAATATATAAAACAGAGAATGACATATCTGAGAATTTTCACCAAATAAAATTGGTTATTATAAAACGTTAAAGGCACATTAAGCCTCAATAACCTTTTTTGTTGCTTCTTAAGAAAGGGCATCTATGAGTGATGTAACATGTAAATCGCCTGAAGAATATATCGATGAATGCAATATTCTTTGTCATTAAAGTAGCAAAAGGTAAACACAGTAGTTGTCTGACTACCATTCAAATAATCATTTAATCACTTTAACCATTCAAATTGCCAAAAAGATACTAGTGCAAAAGATGGTTTAGGTAACTGGCCATAAAGTAACTTTTTGGAAACTATAACAGGCAACAACAACAACAACGACGACGACGACTTTTAAGAAATAAAAGTAAAAGTATTTCTGGGGCATAATGGGCCTTTAAAAAATAATTTGTAAGCTAGCTTAAACATTGCACTAACGACAACTCTAATTAAATTACGTTTACCTAAAATAAAACGCGGACATGAATCTACACATATGATGTGACTGATGGCGGGGAACACATGCAGAAACAAGAGGGCCATGATGGCCCTGAGGTCGCTCACCTGTATATAGGCCCCCGGAGCGAGGCCAGTTTAAACCCAAGGGCTTTTATTTGAACAAACTTGGAAGACACCCATTAGAAGATGTTTCATGATGTTAAGTTTTTACTATACATACGTAATGAAAAACAATGACCCCCCCCCCCCCCCTGGCAGGGCTAATTTTAACCCAAGGGCTTTTATTTGAACAAACTTGGTAGACACCTATAAGAAGATGTTTCATGCTTAACATCTAAGCTCTAGCTCATTGGGTTTTTTAAAAGAAGATTTTTTAATTTTTTACTATACACATATAGTTAAAAACAATGACACCCCTGGGGCGGGGCCAATTTTGACCCCAGGGCTTTTATTTGAACAAACTTTGTAGACACTCACTAGAAGATGTTTCATGCTTAATATCTAAACTCTAGCTATATGGGTTTTTCAAAGAAGATTTTTTAAGTTTTTGCTATACACATATAAGGAAAATCAATGACCCCCGGGGCGGGGCCAATATTGACCCCAGGGCTTTTATTTGAACAAACTTGGTAGACACCCAGTAGAACATGTTTCATGCTAAATATATTAGCTCTAGCTCTAGCTCTTTGAGTTCTTTAAAAGAAGATTTTTTTAAAGTTTTTACTATATGCATATAGGGAAAATCAATGACACCCTGGGGCGGGGCCAATTTTGACCCCAGGGCTTTTATTTGAACAACCTTGGTAGACACTCATGAGAAGATGTTTCATGCTAAATATCTTAGCTCTAGCTCTTTGGGTTCTTTAAAAGAAGATTTTTTAAGTTTTTACTATATGCATATAGGGAAAATCAATGACCCCCTGGGGCGGGGCCAATTTTGACCCTAGGGCATTTATTTGAACAAACTTGGTAGACACTCACTAGAAGATGTAATATGCCAAATATCTAAGCTCTAGCTCTTTGGGTTTTTTAAAAGAAGATATTTAAAGTTTTTTTCTTTCGGTTGCCATGGCAACCAGAGTTCTGCATGGAATTAAATTATTTGAACAATTTTGAAAGGTGACCACCAAAGGAACATTCCTGTGAAGTTTGGATGAAATTGGCTTGGTGGTTTTTGAGGAGATGTCATTTAAAGTAAAAGTCTACGGACGGACGCCGGACGAAAAGCGATCACAAAAGCTCACCCTGTCACTTTGTGACAGGTGAGCTAAAAATAGTAAGCAACGGGTATTATCAACTAAGTGACCACCACGGCTAGTCATTTTTGAACTCAGGAACATGATTTATATAACTTTTGTATTGGACAACATGTTGATACTCTATGCCAAGTATCAAAATTGTGCCAGGGTAGTTTTATTATACTTTCGGAGATGCAGATTTTTAAGACAATTTTTCTAAATAAGTCTAAGTAAAGTAGAACTGGGCTAAATTTGACCTACGGACATAATTTGTCACATAAGGAGCCTTCTTGTGATGTTTGTTCAAATTCCATAATGTGGTTCATAAAGAGATAGCGGTGAAGAAAGGGAGACGGACAATTTGTGCTCAAGTGAGCTTAGAAGTGGAATATTAGTGCGCGAGTTCTTAGTTTGTTATGAACATAAGAAAACTATAAGACAAACAATTCAGCATTAGTCGAGAATGGGAAGGACAGTTATTATAAAAATATAATTGAAGTACAGGTGCAAAAGTGAATGCACGTTAACATTAAACAGTTTCTAAATATGGTGAACAACACTTGTGCCTGATAACAAATAATCAGATCAAGGCTGATTAAAAATATGCTTATAGTAAAAGGATACTTTCCTGCTTAGAACAGATGCACTGTTCTATAATTGCAAAATAATTTCGCAACATTGCAAAACTCCAAGGACAAATCAGTTAATTACATTGCTTCCTAGAAACGCTGTCACAATAACCAGACATAATATGAGAAACCCGGTCAGTAAACAAGAGCTGTCGGTAGGACAGCACGCTCGACTATTCTAAGTGCTTGATAGTAAAAGAGCCTTGATAATGTTAAATTTTCTAAGTTCACAAAAGGGCTATTTTTTTTTATAAATTCATGTTATAGGCCTTAGAGAGAGTCTAATTATACAGTATTGGCTTGACTATTCGTAAGGTAATGTCACAAGGGTGTTATATTAAGTATAATAATACTAATTACCTATGAATACATAAAATTGACAGAAAAGGTACAAAGGCTTGTTATTAAGATGTTTTATCAAGTAAATCACTGCGTTATTATTATGAATGCATAAAATTGTCCCAAAAAAGGCACAAACCCTTCAGTAGTTATGGAGATAACAGCTTACAAGCAAAACTTTACCCTGAATTTCTAAGTTGAAAAAGGGTAGAAAAATCAGCCTAAATGCAAGATAGAATTATGGATCTTTGTTAGTGACCTTCAATTATGATCCTAAATGCATATGTGAAAATTTTTTTTTTAAATAAATATCTTAAATAGTTATTGAGATATGTAAAACTTGCATGTAAACATTAACCAAGAGACTAAGTAGAAAAGGGGATATGAATCAGCCTTAATGCAAGATAGAGTTATGGAACTTATGGTCAGTGACATACAATTATGACCCTCAAACTATGACCCTAAGTACGTGTGTAAAGTTTCAAGTAAATATCTTTGAAGACCTTTAAGCTTTAATTAACCAAAATTTCTAAATTTCAAAGGGGCAAATAATTCTGCAAATATTGCAGGCAGAGTTATGCAATTTTGCAAACTGATGTACATTGTTATTTTAAAAAAGTATTGTAAATTTCAATTGAATATCTCAAGCAATAATTGAGATATTTGACTTTACAACAAAACTTTAACCAAAATTTCTAAGTTTTAAAGGGGCATAATTCTGTCAATATTGTAGGTAGAGTAATCCAACTTGTCAATCTGATGTACCTTGTTACTATAAATAAGTATTGTAAGTTTCAATTGAATATCTCAAGCAATAATTGAGATATTTGACTTTACAAAAAACTTTAATCAAAATTTCTAAGTTAAAAAGGGGCATAATTCTGCCAATATTGTAGGTAGAGTAATCCAACTTGTCAATCTGATGTACCTTGTTACTATAAATAAGTATTGTAAGTTTCAATTGAATATCTCAAGCAATAATTGAGATATTTGACTTTACAAAAAACTTTAACCAAAATTTCTAAGTTAAAAAGGGGCATAATTCTGTCAATATTGTAGGTAGAGTTATCCAACTTGTCAATCTGATGTACCTTGTTACTATAAATAAGTATTGTAAGTTTCAATTGAATATCTCAAGCAATAATTGAGATATTTGACTTTACAAAAAACTTTAATCAAAATTTCTAAGTTAAAAAGGGGCATAATTCTGCCAATATTGTAGGTAGAGTAATCCAACTTGTCAATCTGATGTACCTTGTTACTATAAATAAGTATTGTAAGTTTCAATTGAATATCTCAAGCAATAATTGAGATATTTGACTTTACAAAAAACTTTAACCAAAATTTCTAAGTTAAAAAGGGGCATAATTCTGTCAATATTGTAGGTAGAGTTATCCAACTTGTCAATCTGATGTACCTTGTTACTATAAATAAGTATTGTAAGTTTCAATTGAATATCTCAAGCAATAATTGAGATATTTGACTTTACAAAAAACTTTAACCAACGCAGACGCCGACGCGGACGCTGACGCCGACGCCGGGGCGACTACAATAGCTCTCATATTCTTCGAATAGTCGAGCTAAAAACGTTTTTGAGATTGTCTTGTATGTATTGTGTTTGTGTGTGCGTATATGCGTGTGTACTTGCCGGGTTGTCTGATTTCCCTACAAAAACTGATCATGTCATTATGAGGTTGATAGATGAAAAAAGTGCTCACGATTACATGTTCTAAACAAGAACCAATCAACTTTTTCACGTGAGTATTTTCATCTTTGATGAGGGTTTTCTTTTAACTAAGGAAATTGTTTGATTTTCAAGTCAAACGACACTTTCATAATCAGCCCTCCGTTAAATATGTCCCGAACAAGCGTTATTTTGCCAGATTGGACTTGCAGGCAGCATTTAGATTTATAATAGATGATGGTTTTCTTTTTACTGAGAAAACTGTTTGGATCAGCCCTCCGTTAAATATGTCCCAAACAAGCGTTATTTTGCCAGATTGTACTTGCTGGAAACATTTAGATTTATACAGACATTTGTAAATTTAGTGAAGATCTATAACTCAAATGACTTTCATCTTTGATTTTTCCCCTGTATCATCACAAACAAAGGTTCATTGTTTTATAGAATAGGTTTTTAATAGATAAAAAAGGATCCTGAAGATTAACAGTTCATAGTCAGTCAGTCAGTTCAAAGATTAATAAAGGACATAACTTTGCATCTTAAGAATATACGCACTTGTGATAGGGCGTCAAATCTTGACAATGAACATCTGACTGGTGCATTTGAGGAATGATGATCCAGAAAATAGTTTTAAAAATATAAAAGATGCAGTATTCATTATCTATACGAATAATCTTTCGACTAGACACGAAATTTCTTACAAGAGAGCTTTTGCAATCGAACAAAAGAAAAAGCTCTGGTAAAAATCAAGCTCTGACAGAGTTGAACATTTTAGGAATGATTCTCCTCGTATAATTCAATCAATTGAACCGTTTCAATCCGATAAAAGCGAAGGAAATTGATTCACAATACACCGAGGTCGATACTAATTTAATTTGTATCTCTAAACTATGTGTACTCAGCGTTATAGCGCAATAAACCGAATTGGGATCGAATATTTAAATGAGTTGTATAATGTATTCATAATTGACAGGTCAATAAAATCAGACTATACTGATATGGCAAGTATAAACAGTTAATTGGGTAAATATGATACAATGCTATTAAATAACAATCTATCGTTGTCATAATTAACACATTAAACCCACCCGAATGGAAGAATAATTTCAACGCAGCAATATCTAAATTGAATAGGTTACACATGTTGTGTTTCTTACTGTTGGCTCAACAAACTTTTATTCTCTCATCCCGATATACCCAAACTTTATTATGAATAGTTTCAAAAATGGAGGCTGGAGGAGTCCTTGAATTTCAGCAGGTTATGATTTTTTTTATTTCTATTACTATCTTATTATTACAATTACTATTTTGGTTTGGTTATACGTCGCACCTACACACTATAGGTTATATGACGTCTTTCCAGCTTAAATAGTGGAGGAAGACCCCAGGCGTCCCTCTTTGCATTATTTCAGGCACAATTAAAAAGAAAAATGAACTTATCATAAAGGCAGCAAATTGTAAACGAAGTCGTATTTTGACTTCCGTACAAAATATATCTTGACTTCCGTACAAAATATATCATCACTGTAACTGTACCAATTGCCAAACAGTAAGGGACCCAAAACTTCCCAAAAGATGGTTTTGATATATGGTCAATATTCATCTTCACCGAAACTCAACGGCCTTAATTGCTAATCAAAGTCCGCAAGATACTGTAGCAGGTCAGCAAGTAAAAAAGTTTTAGAAGTAAAGATAATACCATTTTAAATAGAAGAAGAAAATACAATACGTTCGTACATATATAGTTATCACATGTAACCATAATTATCATGTACATGTATATGTAACCATTATTTTGCTGTGTACATGTATATAGAACAATCAGGTTTAAGACTGTGAACGAGGAGGAATTGAAGGAAGTTAAGGCACTTGATAACAAATTGAGAAAACTATTAACAACAATAACAGAAGCAACATCAACACCAGCAACAACAACCGTTACTATGTTTAACAACATATATGTCCCTTTTTTCAAAACAACAATATTACATTGCGTATGAAAGGTCCTATATAAAAAGTAACAATATATAGTTCTGTTCTGTTTAAAACTATGAATATCTATTATGGCCATCCGTCGAAATTATCAACACAAAAACACAGAAATATCTCGGGACAATGTCAGACTTATTCTAAAATACAACAAACCATTTTCACACCGTACCAGAAATGTCAAATGAATTATTATAAATGTCAATAAAGTTCGGATCAAATTCGTAAATCACCTTAAAATTAATATTAAAATGAACTTTGTACATAACGCTGAAATCTTCCTATTTTTTCAACGTTGAACATTTTCTCACGAATAAAATATTTTGACAGCTTCGAACTTGAACTTTCCGCCGTGTTTTTTGTATATTCAAATCAAGCGCATCTCTATAATTTTTTAATCAAAACCACCAACTATAAATATAGAGAATATTTAGCAGCCGTTTACGGAATGCCGTTAGGGCCATCGCCTATGAATGTGTTGATCTAAAACGCGATAGTCGATAGTACGATGGTGAAAACGCGAAATCACGAAACTACGATGGTGAAAACGCGAAAGCACGATGATGAAAACGCGATACTACGATGATGAAAACGCGATAAACTATCGTGTTTTCACCATCGTACTGTCGCGTTTTCATCATCGTAGTTTCGTGATTTCGCGTTTTCATTTTCGTACTGTCGAGTATCGCGTTTCAGATCAAACCATTCATAGGCGATGGCCCTAACGGCATTCCGGAATGCCGTTAGGGCCATCGCCTATAAATGTGTTAATCTGAAACGCGATAGTCGGTGCGATAGTACGATGGTGAAAACGCGAAATCACGAAACTACGATGGTGAAAACGCGATAGTACGATGATGAAAACGCGATAGTACGATGATGAAATCACGACAGTACGATGATGAAAACGCGATAGTACGATGATGAAAACACGACAGTACGATGATGAAAACGCGATAGTACGATGGTGAAAACGCGATAGTACGATGGTGAAAACGCGATAGTACGATGATGAAAACACGACAGTACGATGATGAAAACGCGAAATCACGAAACTACGATGATGAAAACGCGACAGTACGATGGTGAAAACACGATAGTTTATCGCGCTTTCATCAATGTAGTATCGTACTGTCGCGTTTTCATCATCGTACTTTTGCGTGTTCATCATCGTGCTTTCGCATTTTCACCATCGTAGTTTCGTGATTTCGCGTTTTCACCATCGTTCTATCGACTATCGCGTTTCAGATCAATACATTCATAGGCAATGGCCCTAACGGCATTCCGTAGCCGTTTACCTGACTTCATCAGTTTTAAAAAAAAAAGGTACTAGCTTCTCTCAGTATTTGATTTTTTTACATTAATCTGATGGCGGCAAATTCTATCTAAGCGTCCAGTGCTGACCAAGATTAGCCGGTAAATCCGTGTCGTCTGGTCATGCTATTCTGGGACTAAATTATGTACATTGTATTTTCAAATTTTCCCTAATTTTGTCCACATTTAAAGATGGAATCGTACTGTTTTCAAGACCATCATTTCATTGCATTCGCAGTCAGATTTGACTAGCCAGGATTTAAAATTATTTGAAGAAAAAATAAACAACATTGTACCACAGTTTAAAAGGTCTTTAAATTTGCGTGAAACTTGCCACTAAAATAGTATCACATTCTTTATCAAGATACAAAACACGGTTTTAATGATAATGGCAATACAGTGGAACCTGTCTAATCCGAACTCGTCCGGACCAGATAAAAAGTTCGGATTAGAAAGGTTTCCGGATTAGAAAGGTTTCCGAATTAGAAGGTTTTTATACATGTTTTTTCATGTTATTTGCAAAATAGTTGAAGGAAAAAAAACGGGAATGCATTTGAAATTGCAATTTAGATATTTTATTTTTGCAGTCTCTTATCGTTCATTTTATTACATGTGAATACAAAAATAAAGAAATAAAAATAAATAAATAAGCAAAAATATTATGTGCTCAAGGATAAGTTAACCTACGATGTTAAACAGGAGGCCGAGACATGATTAGATATTCGTACCAGCATTTGTCAATTGTTGTTTACTCTTATCCGAGTCAGCGCCTATCCGAATTCACTGACAGTTTCCATTACTTTTCATTACTTAATCACGTATCATTGAATCCAATACAAAGGACTAAAAGATATTTCTATTGCATTATACCAAAATATTTATAGAAGCTGACGAAAAACAACCAATTAAGCAATTTTAGAAGATATCAAGGCAAGCTAAGTGTAATTTTCACACCTTCGCAGATCATACGTTTCACCCATTAATCGAGCGAAATAACACTTATCAGTTTGGTGTATGTTTACACCTGCAAGATGTGCGATTATTTGTTATTTTGAATGAAGGTGTGACATTTGGCAAAATCTGTTCGGATCCGAGAGGTAAATTTTAGAGTAAAATAAGAACAAAAATTGAAAAAATCGTCCGGAATTCGGAGTAGACAGGTTCCGGATCCGAAAGGTTTTTTACTATTAAAAATAGAACGAATAAAATCGGGACCGGACACTTCGTTCGGATAAGAAAGGATTCCGGATTAGAAGGGTTCGGATTAGCAAGGCTCCACTGTACAATTGAAGAATAAGATGGATCGCCTTTAGCTTCCGGCCACTTAAAATATGCAACAAGTTTGTGTATCCTGTAACTTAATGTAATCTCTCACTGATAGTAAAGTGTAATTTGATCCACCACGTATATCTAAATTTTGTTAAAGAAAACGAAGGCAAACATAGAAGTATTCTTCTCAAAGATTGCCGAAACTTTTCGTCTCTTTTCAGCGAACTTTTCGTTATTTCTATAGTTATTGAATGTTGGGGATAAGGTTCGTAATAAATGCGTTTCTCTTTAGAAAATGATGAATTATGCTTATATGTATATAGACTGACTAGATATATTCAATAACAACCGATCTACCTCTGACCTTTAGCTTACTGTACATAGGCAACAGATTTTATACATGCGACCAGTGCCACTCGCCATTCAGTCTTTACTTATTTTGGAGTTTACCCCCCAAAATGGATCAAATAGAAAGAATGACAAGTCCATTTATGATAATAAGCATGGAAAGGGATAAATTATACGCAAGATAGCTACGCAATCACGATGATCCCACGTGTATTGCACAAATGCTCAATAAGAAGACCCCGTTATAAGCCTCAACAATTTAGAGGGAATATGTATTTTATATTTAGCCTTGATTCTGCCATAAATTTGCCCCCATCTTAATCATTGCGACAGCTGGCATTTCACAAAATACAAAATACCGCGAACATATCATTACTATGTAACTATATTAATAACACTAATTTTGTTCAGCAATTTTCTCCTGGCACTGTTAACAGATTAGACTTTCTAAATTTACATGTAATATGTAATAATATGACTCGAACATATCGCAATAATTTATTATTATCATTAATATTATTATAATTATAATAACACTGTAGTAACTGCAGAGCCTTTTTAAACAGACGGCTATCAATTATTTATAAATGCAAGAGAAAACATATGGCGGCTTCTCTCGGCACTGGCTTTTACATTTATTAACGATGTTATACATAATATATCATTTTATTACCCCTCACTTTTTTCGTAATGCTAATTTCCCATAGGCCTCTGGGAGTTATTTTTACTGTTAATGCAAGTGTACCACGTGACTAAGAATTTTGTACTGTTACATAGGTAACAGTATTTTTTAAGAGGTCACGTGGTCTATTTCCTAAATAAAATGAAATGAAATGGCCGCCATTTTGTTCTCGATTCATTCTTATTTTCAACGTTAAACCCCGATAGGACATCAATTTCTCCTCTTGAGTCCCTATGACACTCATAAAATTTAGTTGTTTGCACCCTGGTGAGCTTTTCGCGTATAAAATATCTTTTTGCTGAATAGTCGAAAAGTGAACATCCGTTTTCAACGGAAGTAATTGCAATGTAAATAATGTGTCAAACTGGAACATACAGACGATTTAAGCATGCAACAAAGGATTATTTAACAAATTTAGTCAGTGAAACGTTACAGATGTGGTGGACATAGGATATCATCGTTATTTTGTCAAAAACCATGCTAAGAATATTCTAGAAACAGAAGGATCCGATTTCACAGATCATAACCGTGTAAATGGGTTAGTGTTTTGTTTCCTAAATAAAACCTAGCTTATTGTATGTTTATGATTTGTAGATATCATCATTTGCTTAAAGAATGAAAGAAAAAGAAAACTTCTCAAGTAGGCCTACGGTAAAGTACACTTAAAACTTAAAAGGTAAGGACAGTTTATTGTTATTCTTGGTTTATTTTTGTTACAGTTAGATTTAGTTGACAATTTCAGATCATCTCAGTATTTTTGTTCGGGGTAATAAAATAAATAACACATGGGTTTGTGAGTAACAGTAAAAATATCATCCCTCGTAAAAATACTGTTACCCTCGGCTACGCCTCGGGTAACAGTATTTTCCTCGGGATGATATTTTTACTGTTACCCACAAACCCATGTGTTATTTATATACTAGCACGTGGCAGAGATGTAGATCACTGCACATGGTATGGTACGTTCACAATTCTGTTGAAGACAACATCCTGTGAACCATTTCAGTATTTATAAGCTGAGTTACATAAGAAACCAGTAAAATACAAAAACAGGAACACGTCTATATATAGACGAAATACAAAATTCCGTATAATTTACTGAGGAACGAATTCGTATCCGCTCGTATATATCACATCAACTGTATGAGGATCTGCATTCGCCAGAAAGAAGAAATAAAATAAGTTCACAGAAAGAAAATCGTATAAATTGCGGTACCATCCGGCATCCGATTGCCGTACTAATCGGCATCCGACTGTATTTAACATTAAACGCAGTTGCTTGCATCCGATTAATAATGTACCACTTCCTACACGACCCGGCATTCGGCAGCGAAAGCCGCTGTAAAAACCGTGTCAGACTTAAATAATTCTATTAAACATTCAACAGGAAGCCAACGCAAGCAATGAAGGTAAAATGTCCGGCGATTGAGAGTTAAGACCAACGTTTAACCCAACCAGCCGAAATATTTCCAGACAAATTATGTCAACGTATGACGTCCTTCATACATTCCTGAATATATGACTGATGAAATGACTTGGTTCCAAACTATGACAATGATTCAAAGTTACAAAAATAAAATGTTAAACTTTCGGCTGGTTCAGTCCTTCATTTTATCTGCATTCAGTAATGTTGTTAGCTAGTCATATTTGAAATACATGGTATTTCATTTACACTATTATGCAGCCTGTCATAGTTGCGGTCTCTGGTCCGGGCTTCAGGGTTGCAGTCCCCCCCCCCCCACAGCTCGGTCCAAAGATACGTTTACCAGCTGGACTGGAATATATTTTTGTCAGTGGCTAAAATAAAAACACGTTTCCACGAAACCCCAGTAAAAAATAACCAATGTACGAGCATCTGAATATGACTTCTCTATCGTTATCCATTCCAAGTGACTTGATTTCTTTTTCTGGGGTTTCATAATTGTGACGGCAGGGAACGTGTTTTTATTTTTTATTTTCGCATATTATACAAAAGACAAAGAACATCAAAACACGCAGCAATCTGATACAAATCTGATAGTCTCGGTGTCGATGCTCTTTGTATTAGTTAATGCATTTTCCATTAATTATATGACGTAACAAATTCATTCAAAATTTTGATGCTTCGAGCCGTTTCAAGTGGACTTTAGTCCTTACTTTTATCATAGGTTTATTACAGTCAAATTAAGTTAGCAAATATTTGATTATTTACATAAATCCCCCTCTTTGACTGTCAATCATTAAAATATTGATTAAAATCGCGAATATTTCTGTGCTGAAATTATCTATGTCTATAGTATATAATTTTGTCCCCAATCGTAAACATTTCCGTGTTCCGCATTTCAAGAAAAAAAATTCGACCACTCGAAATTATTCAGTTAGTGCTTAATAAAAAACAAACGGGACTTTGTTTATCTTTGCTGATCAAGGAAATGCATTGTTGTTTTCTCGTTTGTGACTATAAGTGCCCGGAGGGTGTGTTTATAATATCATGCACACAAATATGTTGACACAATCACGAGTGTTTATGCAATCGTTAACATGAATTAATATCATGATATATTGTATATTTAAAAAATGCATTCTAAAGTATTAAAGGCGATTCAGCAAGTAATGAAGGATAAATACTTCACTTAAGTAGACCAAGACAGTATGTTAACACTTACATACTATCTGATATAGAACTGTAGAATACTATTTAATAAAAGTATGCTAATTTCATTCAACCCGGCGAAGGGTCAACCATTTGCATACAAGTTTAATAATTAGATACCCTTACTGACACTTTTGGCCTTTTAAGCTATCTACAAATAATTGGCTTATAATTTCTTTTATAAATAAACATATTACATATTAGCAATTGAATGCAAGACTACTTTATTCATTTTTGACAATATGCAACGTACAGTAACACGTACGATGTCTTAAGTTATTTCAATTCATTTCGAGTGTAACTATTTTTAGATGGTATCATTTTATAGTACGTGCAGATATAACATAAACATCATTTTTAGATGAAACTGAAAGTTGCATGGGTTTATATCTTTAAAGCTTGGTGTGAATAACATAACTATCATATTTCTAGTGCTGGCCTAGTCCCATATTTTTTTGGTCTATTTTGGGGTAGTCCCATATTTTTTGGTCTATTTTGGGGACATATGTTAAATTTTTAGAATAATATCAAGTTTTCAACTAAGCCTTCTATTGAAAAGTGCATGCATATCTTAATCACGTAAATACGCCGAAATCTCGTGTAAAGCTCTCAGCTGAAAGGAATTTAGAGGTAAATTGTTGACTAAACAATTCTTTTTGTGATTGTGAGATTTAAGTCCATATAAGGCGTGATAATCATACCCTGAAATGCGTGGGTCTTGTACATTGATTGCGTTCCCACTTACTGACTTAAATCATTCAAAGGAAATATTAGTAATACAAATATGCTAAGAATGTGCGTAAAAGTTTCACTAATTTAAAAATACTCGTTTCATTTTTTCCTTAACGAGGCTCTTAAAGGGAAATCGACTGTGAGAAATAAAAATATACTACTAATAAAACAGATATAATCACGAAGTGAATTAAAGAAAAACATATAGTTTTGTTATATTCGGTGTTCTTAATAAAAAGCGTGAAATCAACTTAACCGGTTGTACAAGTAAAGTTACAATGCCACCTGCCGGCAAAAAAAGATCAAGGTGTTAAAACGTTACCTGTACAAGCCGGTAGTTGTTCATAACCAGGATGAACTAAAACGTGTGATTCTGTCGACATTTTAAATTATATGAAACTAATTTACCTGACAGTGAACTGTAATTAAAATTCCGTTAAATAAAGCTTATTCTGGTAAGAATAAATACGATCCAAGTTAACGATTGCACTGGGTTAAACTATTTAAACTGCTACTATCCCAAATATGTGTATGCAGTTAATATGTCAACAGAGTGGCAATCCCTTACGAGTTGGTACAGTCATTCACGTTAGGTGGCGCTTTACTAGTGTTAAACCCGGCCAATTTAAAAAAGTGGCCAAATAAAGGAAATAAATAGAATTTTGGCAAGACTACTAGCTAGTTTGAAAAATAATTGTAAACATATTTTATTCGGTATTCGGTAAATATGTTTACTGCATGGGTCTACGCCGGGATATTAAAATGACTAAATATCGAAAATATCAAAGTCTACGCTACTGCCGGATGACTGCGATATAGTACCAACATGGCATACTTCAAGGAGAGGAGTATATGTATCTGTCAAAATTCATTTAGAAATACATATGTGGGATTTAAACCATCATAAGTTGTTCTCCGTGATCTTGCTAGTAATTGTAGGAGAGCTTTTTTAACGATCTATCCTTTGTTTTTGAAAAACCAAACTTTTTTTATACAATATCCTATATTTATTAAAGCTAATGTATTTTTGCGGATGTAAGTTATTTTGAATTTTATTATCGATTTGCGACTTTTTTAAACGATAAATCTATTTTTTTTTTTTTTTTTTTTTTATTTTAGCCCCAGATTTCATAGAAAACAATGGTGGAGGAATTGTTATGACCTACACGTCGGCGTTGGTTAACCCCTTGATGACTTTTACTCGTCATACTGATTTTGATGTCAAAAGGTCAAAGGTCATGGTCAGTGTAATAAGTAATAGTTAAACGTCAATTTTCTCAAAAAACTATTAAAGCTATTCACTTTAAACTTTGTTTGCGTGTTCACCATAGGATCATGTGATGCAATATCTAAAAGGCAGATAACCCTTAAGTTAATGCAAAGTTATATATTTGACCTTTTTGGCCCGGTTAATCTTTTTGTAAAGGTCAATTTTCTTAAAAACTAGATGTATTAAGGATATTCACTTAAACATGTAATATTTATTCACTATAAAAATCGGAATGCATTTCTTCAGGACAGATAATCCAGATGGATATTTTTGCTAAATTATCTCCCTTTTCATTTCTATTATTTTCTCTAAAACCACCACATAATGAGATATTCACTTTTTCTAGTGAACAGTTTATTTTACATAAGAACTCACATAAATATGATCGAGGTTTAAATTTTGTCCAAAATATCGGGAATAATATCGGAACTTATCAGATAGTTAACTTAGCTTATGATTGTAATATTTTTAAGTGTCTAATATACATGTGTATAATATGATTATTGATGTGTTCAATTACAATGTTAATGTTTATAATTTTTTATATATTTATTAACAAATATTGTCTTACCGAGTGCCTATACTGTATATATTTACCGGACACATATATCTACAGGTTTGTTTAGAAACACATCTTAGTGTTCCATTTTTCGAAATTAATAACCCTACAAGAAATTACTATTTCATTGTCTTTGCAACTAACATAATTATATGCAAGTTAACATGGTTTACTTCGGCCGAGTATCTTTTTTAAAATTCAAATTTCTTGTTTGATTATTAGCGCTATATCGAAACTGATGACTCTGGAATAGATTTAATCAATAATCAAGAAAAAGTGTAAACTTAAGATATCATAAATTAACACAAATAAACGTCACAAAGGTCATAATTTAGTTCACATACTGCATTTGATCTTTAGCTATATAGTAGAACTTGTAATCACATCTTGTATCAGTTGGGGATGTGGCTCAGTGGTAGAGCGTTCGCTTTGCATGTGAAAGGCCCCGGGTTCGATCCCCGGCATCTCCACTTTTTTTTCCTTTCAGTTATTTTTACTTTTTTTTCTTTTTACCGATTTAATTAAATCATTTTTCTAAAAATTAAAGTAAAGAAAAAGAAAGAAAAAAAAGAAAAAGAAAAAAAAGGTGCATGAATGTTCATGAAATTGTTTTTTTTTGTTTATCTTTTTCGTGTGATCTCTCCATACATTTGTATAATTACATTTAGTGTTGTTACAGAAACCTTATTGTTTTAGTTTTTATGCCACATTTTTATAATTAACTGGCAAAACTTGGATTGAACCCAAACATCGGTGCTTTATAGTTTCAAGACTTTTCACGTGAGAACATTTTTCTTGTCTGTCAAATCTGACTGTATATACATGTACAGTATAGATAATATTAAATGAGTGTAGGTAAAACCACGGTCTTTCAAGTCAAATTCAGTACCTTTTATAACAATAAAACCATGACCCGTTCGAAGATGTCATATAGAACTATTACTTTTTTTGTCTAACTCTTACTCATGTTCTCGAGTGTTTATTCTCTATCTGTATGACTTTCAAACTTTATACATGCGAAAAATAATAACAAAAAGCAAACAATTACTTCAGGTAGGGAAGTGAAAATTAAAAAAAGTATGTGTGATTTATTTTCAACACTCGTCTTATTAGCGGTCCATTTGTTTACAGGGGCGTATCACGTTGGGGAAGAATCTGACCCGAAGCGTCTGTGATTTTCAAGCGCATTTATTAAGCAAGGTTTTAAGTAGATAAATAATTCATCGTATGAAACATAAATGGTGAACATAGTGATCTTATAGTAAATTTATTTTTGCGGTATAAACAACTTATCTTCTTTTACTTTATACAAGGGGCAGGACGTGAAGTGGTTGCACACTTGGTTCAAGCGAGCGAATTGGTTGCAAACTTGACAAAATGGCAAACACGGCGTGATTTTTTGAAACGGGTGAACGAATTTTTGCCAGGCAAGTGGATTTCTTTGTTATTTTGAAGTTCATTAGTATATGTCTATTCCATAATGCAATATATATTCCACACTCGGTTTAAGGTTTCAGCATCCTAGATTCTGTTTTGACGAAGTTATTGAAGATATAAACTGATCATGTAGATATTTTGAAATTTGACATGTGACTGTTCTGATCGGGGTTTCTCCTAATTTATTCGAATTTGTAAGTTTTGAACTGCATTTAACAATAACAAAATATGTTTCTGTCAATGCAGTACAAATGGTTTAGTTCGCCAGTCCGAAGATAACGTTCAATACACAAAAATATCTTGTTCAAGCACATTTTGGTTGCAAACTTATACTTCTTTGACTTGCCTGGCAAAAATTCGTTCACCCGTTTCAAAAAATGACGCCGTGTTTGCCATTTTGTCAAGTTGGCAACCAATTCGCTCGCTTGAACCAAGTGTGCAACCACTTCACGTCCTGCCCCTTGTTATACATGTATAATATAACGCATTTATCTCAATACAAAGATAATAAAAATGACACGTACCTTCTTGTTGTTTTTCCAGTGTAGCAATACAACGTGACTATGACGTCATTTTCGGCATCATTTCCATTCGGAAGTTAGTATACTACGTCATCGCGCACCTGCTGAACCAATCTAAAACATGAATAATTTTCAAGCTTGAAATCTTGGTTTTTAACCCTTTTCTTGTATCATAGTTTGGAGACCTTTCTGTTGAAAATGTGGGCAATATCCCGGAATAGTCTTTTCCTTTCTTTTTTTTACCACACGTAACACCATTAAGATTTGTTTACAAGTTTAATCAGGATCATGTAGACGCTTGCTTAAAATGTTTTTGTGCACATGCGCTAAATTACCCGAAGAATGCTAGCCAATAGTGAGTGGGCTGTGTGCCGCCTACACATTAGTATTACGAAAATCATGATTTTTTTGCCTGAAAAAATTGGCGGTAAAATTTATGTGTATGAATGTTATTTAGATTTTACTTGTTGCAAACATTGCAAAAAGAGGACAAAAAAGGGATAAATAAGAAAATTACAAATCTTTACAAAATGTACAAGTTTACTCCATACCAACCATTATGTTATAATGTAATAACATTCATTCCGTAAATTTACATTTTTTAATAAAATTTGAAAAATATACATAAAAATATCTGTTTTAATTAGTAAAACATACGGAATGAACACTATTTCATTCGAAAAATAAAAAGTCTCCGGGGACTATACCGGGATTATATATAGAGACAGAAACATTTTTTATTTTTAATTTTTTAGTTTTCATAAAAATATCATTCATTCCGTAAATAAACATTTTTAAATAAAAATTGAGAAATATATATATAAATATACATCCTGTAATTGGTCGTATATACGGAATGAAGACTATTTTAGTCGAAAAAGAAAAGTCCCCGGGGACTATTCTTTCAATTGGAAATGCCGTTCAAAAATGATCCCCGGGGACTATACCGGGATTATATATAGAGAGAGACATATTTCATTTTCAAGTTTATATCACATGCTACTGAAGGGAAGTTTTCCCGGGAAGAGGGTTTTCTTCGGGGGCCTCAATATTTTATAAAATGGGGCTTGGAGATGTTTTGGGGGGACTGTTTTAATTGGTCATATACGGAATGAAGACTATTTTAGTAGAAAAAGAAAAGTCCCCGGGGACTATTCTTTCAATGGGAAATGCCGTTCAAAAATGATCCCCGGGGACTATACCGGGATTATATATATAGAGAGACATATTTCATTTTCAAGTTTATGTCACATGCTACTGAAGGGAAGTTTTCCCGGGAAGAGGGTTTTCTTCGGGGGCTTCAATATTTTATAAAATGGGGCTTGGAGATGTTTTTGGGGGACTGTTTTAATTGGTCATACATACGGAATGAACACGATTTCAGTAGAAAAAGAAAAGTCCCCGGGGACTATTCTTTCAATGGGAAATGCCGTTCAAAAATGATCCCCGGGGACTTTACCGGGATTATATATAGAGAGAGACATACATTGTATTTCTCTTTCAAGTTTATATCACATGCTACTGAAGGGAAGTTTTCCCGGGAAGAGGGTTCTCTTCGGGGGCCTCACTGTTTTATAAAATGGGGCTTGGAGATGTTTTGGGGTGACTGTTTTAATAGGTCATATACGGAATGAAGACTATTTTATTAGAAAAAGAAAAGTCCCCGGGGACTATTCTTTCAATGGGAAATGCCGTTCAAAATTTAACGTTGGCTTAACGTTTTCCTTTCTAATAGCATTGCTGGTTATTTGTAAAAATATACATTTTAAGACAAAGTATGTCTTTAAAAAAAGAACTATGTACATAAATTGAAGCAAAGAGGATCGAGTTTGACAGATGACAGCTGTTGAATTCTGGGTAAGTGAAATTTACATAACTTATTTTTAGAAGCAAGCGTCTGAGTGATCCCGATTATCACTAAAAGTGAAGTCGGACATTTGTTTACAGTAGAAGAAATAGATTAATCCCCGGGGGGACTATTCCGGGATATTGCCAAAATGTGTCAGGGTTAAATCGTATACATATACATGCACAGTGCGTTAACTGGAGTGCGGGTATTAGTTACCCGCACCCCAGAGCATGCCCATTGATTGGCTCATTTTTGCTGGGGTTTACACATCGTGACGGCAGAGAAAGGGAAAGCGACAGAAATATCATATTCAGATGTTCGTTCATTGGTTCATTTTTGCCGGGGTTTCATATTGTGACAACAGGGAACGTGTTTTTATGTTTGACTATGATGCAAAAGAGAAACCAAAGAGAAACACCAAAACACTCGGCAATCTGATTTATACTCGGGGGCTACGCCCCCTCGTACAAATCAGATAGCCTCGTGTTTCGGTGCTCTTTCTATTACTTATAGTCCGTGTGGGAGCATTCAGAGAAAAACACTTATCAAGTTTTCAGGCCTAAACCAGGCAATAAATCTATAATTTTTTTTACAATTATCTCAAGTAGAATCTACTATAGCTTCTTTGGCGCGCTACAATATTTTTATGCCACCGCAGCATCTGCGATGCGGTGGCATATAGCGATTCACCTGTGTGTGTGTGTGTGTGTGTGTGTGTGCGTGTGCGTGTGCGTGTGCGTGTGTGTTATATAGATTATATAGTGAACTTCAATAATCTTCTTGTGAAAAACCACAAGTCCAATTTCAACCAAACTTGGCAGGATTGATTCTTGTGTGAAGGGCTTCCAAAGTTGTTCAAAGAATTTCATTCCATGCAGAAATCTGGTTGCCATGGCAACCAAAAGGAATTATAAGAATAAATTTAAAAAATCTTCTTGTAAAGACCCAACAGGCCTAGAGCTTAGATATTTTGCATAAAGCATTGTCTGGTAGACCTCTACCAAGATTGTTCAAATTATAGCCCTGGGGTCAAAATCGGCCCTGCCCCGGGGGTCATTGATTTTCACTATATGTACATATAGTAAAAACTTAAAATACCTTCATGTAAAGACCCAAAAGGCCTAGAGCTTAGATATTTTGCATGAGGCATTGTCTGGTAGACCCTTACCAAGATTGTTTTAATGATAGCCCTGGGGACCCCAGGGGTCATTGATTTTCATTATGTACATAAAGTAAAAGAAAAATATTTTTGTCTGAAGGTACAAGGCATAGAGCTTTGATGTTTGCTATATAATGTCATCTATATGTCCTCTACCAAAGTTGTTCCAATTTTTCCCTTGGTGTCAAAATTGGCCCTGCCTGGGGGCAGTGATTCTCATTATGTACACATGGTAAAAAACAGAAAATAAAACAAATGTTTTCTGAATGGGAGAAAGCTACAGCTTCGATATTTGACTTGAAATGTTGTTTGGTGGACCTGTATCAAGATTGTTTTGAATTAAACCTTTTGCCTTGCCCAAGGGGAAAGTCAATAATTTCTTGTCCTTTGATGTACAGCAATGGAAGTTTGACCATGTGCACAGTTTAAGTTGTAAAATTGAACTTTGATATCAGGTGACCTAGATTTTGACAAAGTGTCTTACTGTGTTGTCCTTTGATGTAGTCATGATATTTAGGCTGTGTGATATACCTTCACCACCAAATTCACTAGACTCAAGTGCATTGATATATTCCTACACTGATCTTTTATTGAGTTAATAACAGATTTAACCACTAATCTGATAATAAGAATTAGATAGGTCAGGGATCTATGCATTATGACAATCTTCAATTGTATAGAAACAAAAAAAATCTGTTCCTACACTACTATTTAGTGTTGTACGTATTAATGCGGTGGCATAGCATTTTTTTCAAATGCAATCTTGTTTGTTTCTGTTACTAGATTCTATTTCTTATATTTAAATAAAATTGTATTTTACCTTCAAGTCTGCAAAAAAATGGTCCGAGTGGGAGCATTCAACAGGCGCGCGATGACGTAGTATCCTACCATTGAAATAGCCGTAAGTATTTTTTTATTTCTGTAGGCCTACCAATGTACGGCTTGCCGCAGTATATTGGATTTACTTTAGTAAATGAGCCGTTTTATCAAACACTATATAACCGGACTTAATTAAGTTGCAAGCTATTTTTTTTTTGTTTTCTTGCATTATTTAATCTACGCCATGATTAAAAAGTCAGGTTAAGATTCTACATCAACCGAGAGTACGCCTAAATATGTTTGATGGTGATATCTATTTGAAAGACCCTGAATTATGTTAACCATGAATAACTTTTATTTTTTATATATACGATGCACACACGGGGGAGGAAGTGTTACACGAAGGATGGAGTTCTTATGATAACTTGTTCAGGAGTTCTTGTGATAGCTGTCACAGAGTTCGTCGGAAAACATCTGTGTATACTACAAAAACACTCGTTAAAAATGGTTATTTTCATCGTTCAAAAATGAGTTTAGGTGCTAAATTAAACTTTAATGATTAAGCTTTTCTTACATCTTGCATTATGTGTCAAAAACTAATTCACAGGATTAGTTTTTGACAAATAATACAAGATGTAAGACAAGCTTAATTAATCATTAAAGTTTAATTTAGCACCTAAAACTCATTTTGGAACGATGAAAATAACCATTTTAACGAGTGTTTTTGTTGTATATACAAATGTTTTCCCACAAACTCCGTGACAGTTATCACAAGAACTCCTAAACAAGTTATCATAAGAACTCCATCCTTCGTGTAACACTTCCTCCCCCGTGTGGTGCATATCCCAAAGAAATTGGTACAGAATTTGACATCAAATACTTTCTTTTTCTTTTTCGAATCTAGCAATATATGTCTTGGAAATGATGCCGAAAATGACGTCAAGTTCACGTTGTATTGCTATACTGTTATCCGTATCACGGATTTCAAATCTGCAGACAGTGTTGAGTAAGTGTTGACGTTTGTATGATCCCCGCCCACTCCCATCACCCACCCCGTGGGAACAGAGAGAGGACGCACGATTCCCTCAAAATGCTCCCTGGTGGCGTGTTAGACATATCCCATGCTAATTTCGCGCATGTATGGAGACTCAACTGTGCTCCTCCTCTATCCCCGCAATGACTAGGGAGTAGCCGAAACATAATTCAAACTATTAACGCATCACATTATGTTCATGTGTAATTGAAAAGGCACATTAACACCACGGAAAGTAAAGAATCGGGGTCAACTCGGCCCTAAAACTAAGCACGGGTAAGTACAGGAAACCAGCGGAACATTGGCGTCAGAACAAAAACATGGTCTGTGGGCTGATTAAATTGCATTTTTCTCTGCCTGCTCAGCTCAATAGCGACAACACCCGATAACAGGAGTCGCTAACTCAACCACTGACGGGAGGCGTAATTTGTCTGAGATCAACTATGGCCATTGGCGTTGAGTGTCATGGTCATTTTTTCTCATCGCTGACTTGGAATTCATGCGGGATAAGTAGTACATGTAGGTCACTTGCGGAGAAATTAGTAAAATTTACTTGTTAGTTATGCAGGTAAGTCGGTTCGACCACCGAAATATGACTAACAAATGTGTAAAAATCAATGTGAAAACTGGAAAGCAAAAACTACATGTAAATTGTTAACTTACACTCTTAAAAATTGTGTGTCGTTACACCGGAAAAACATCTGCACAGGAAATCACACTGCTTGCTGTAACGGTTACATACAATTTTAATTATTTTTAACTATTTCTATGGACATGTCTTTCCAAGATTTTAGCAGTAATTAACTTAGCCCTAGTTTTTATTCATTGTCAAGTCAACTGCTCACAAACAAAACCATGTGTTGCAATGTAGGGCAAGTCAACATATTTGAACACTCGAACCGACAATTGTGACACCTAACACTTTACTTAAAACCAGCTGCGTTTAGGCTTTTCTGAATACAGACATACTTAACGGACAGAGCGCTCCACTTTTCTCAAAGTAGAAAATGGATACATGTATAATTCCGGGAAACTGTTTGACCGAATATTTTGCTCTTGATATTTTTGATTTTTTTCTTGAAGTGTATATCTGTGAAAGTATCAAAAAATAAAGAGAGAGATACTTTAGCAAACAATAGCTGGTTAGAACCTGGTGATGCTTCCCGAATAGGATTTGGACACAGAAAGTACGTACACCTCTTGTAATTTCAGTTAGTTCGAAGTGCAATAACTCCAAAATTAGGCACGGCAGAGTAACTGTTTATTATTTTTTTTTGCATTGCACTTCTACTCAATGAGGTCTATCTATCGACTTTGTTTCTTGTTTATACCTCCTGTATTTTCACAGTAATATCCCCGACAAAGCTCACAGTAATAAAAAAGGGCAATAACTCAAAAAATAGGCAATGCAAAGTTGCGGTTTTTGCACTGCACTTCTACTCAATGACATTTATCTAATGTTAATATATCTTATAGTTCACAGTTATGTCCCAGACAAAGTGAAAAAGGAACAAAGGGCAATAACTCCAAAATTAGACAAGGCAGAGTTACGTTTTTTTTGCATTGCATATTTTCCCAATGAGATCTATCTACCTACAAAGTGTCTTGTTCATATTTATTATACTTTCAAAGCTATATCCTGGCCAATGTTCATATCCTGGCCATTGTTCAAAGTGTAAAAATGAACTAAGGACAATTACTCTAAAATAAGGCAAGCCAGAGTTATGGATCTTGTGCACTGCACATCTACAAATTTAGCTCTAACTACCTACAAAGCTTCATGTTGATATCTCTTATAATTTTGAGATCTATCTACCTACAAGTTTCACATATCTCTTATAGTTTTAGAGTTATGTCTTGGACATTATTTTTTTAAAGGGGAGATATGGTTCTTTGGCATTGAACTCTGCCCTCTACCACTGTGTGCAGTTTATACAAATTGTATCGAAGGGTTTTCAATTTATGCTCCGGACAACACAACGCGCGGACAGATGCACAAGGTGGCAACTACATGTATATGCTCTCCCTTTGGGGAGCATAAAAATGTACCTTTATGTTAACTTTTACCCCATGAGCATATTGTGAAAAGTGGCCGTTTTCATTAAAAAGCCTCCTGTTATAAGTTCAAACTGCTATGAAACTATGAAAAATGCTTCAATACTGATGAAACTTGTTGACTAGACCATAGCCTCTGTAACAGTATGCTCAATCGTAAATTTTAATTTACCATGGCAACGGTAGACGTCTCAAAATTGCTGAAATCACTATTTTGCATTGTTTTTTGTTTTTTTCCATCAAAACTGATTTCAAAGTGCTGCAACTTCTCAATGAATTGAGATAGAGTTAAAAGCTTTTCAGCGTCGGTTACTAGTTACCCTTAGATCGTCCTGAGGCCATTTTTAGTCTGTCACATGTCCAACATTTTCTTGACGAGGAGGGGGACTACCGCCCCCTTCAAACCCTCCAGACAGAAGGGGGCACATCCCCCTTCTGGCAACCCCCTAATGTATCATTTTGGTGGTGGGCGGCGCCGAAAAAGTGGTCACTTTTTTAACAACATTTCTCAAACGAAAAACAGTATTTGTGGGCTAAATATGACATTTTTTCACTGTTTGAGGCCTCAAAAAAAGGGGGGAGGGAGCAAAAAGCCGTCAAAACACGTCTTTATGAAGGGAAAGGTTAACAAAAAGGATAACCGTGGCTAAAAAGAAGGCGTTAACAAAAATGATCACCAAGGCAAAAAAAAAATCTGAGTCAAAAAGGGGCATAACCTTTCGTATACATGATGATAATAACATAACAACATGATAATAACATGTAAACCTCATTAAGGTGCATCCACCCCAGCAATTTCAATGTTTTAGATTTATTTGTATTAAAGTCAATGACTTAGTAGGTAATGGCAATACCTCAACTTTCTTAAAGAATGCAAAAATGATTATAAAAAAGCTCTTATACAAGAAATCAAGATTGTTTTAGATTTGTTAGTACGTTCATGTATTAAATTCAATGGCTGAGCTCAACTTTCTTATCGGAAATATTAAGCCACAAAAAATGCAAAAATAAACATAAAAAGCTCTTAAACCAGGAGAAACACGACTATTTAAGCCATCCCTACATGCAACAGAATTTTGAAACTATTGGTTTGCACCCACCTTTAAATATGTTGATCTTGAAAAAATAAATTTCCTTTGTTGATTTTTTTTTTGTAAGTTTAATATTCCATGGAAAAAGTCAAGACGGGGGCACACAGTCGTGATGACTGATGAATACAAATAGCTTAAAATGAATATGTACACATGACTATAGTTATATCTAAAGCATATTTATATCTAAAACAATAGGGCTATGATTGATGGCCTTGGATCACTCACATTGCTTTCATAGCTAGAAAAGCTCACAATTCTTGTTTTTCATTGTTACTCAGTAATGAGATTACATTGGGTTTGTCATTATTTGCCAAAGCTACCTATTTAAAAAAAATGAAGATGTCTCCTACAAATTTATTCATGAAAAATATGTCAGCTCTAAACATTTTAATTTCGCACAAGAAGACTTAAATGTATTTGCCTATTCTAGTCAATATAAACTTAATGAATGACCCCCAGGACCAGGCCATTTTTGGCCCAAGGGGCTTGACATACATAAAAAACACTTTTACTATAAAAGTCTATAAACTAAGTGACCGCCAGGGCAGGACCAATTTTGACCCCAGAGGTATGAATTACCGGTATATAACTTTTGTAGAGGTCCACTTGGCAATGCTACAAGTCAAATACCTTAGCTATGGGCATTGCAGTTTCACAAAACATACTTAAATATATTTTGCGATAAAAGAGATTTTTTTATAGATTTCATTTTTAAAGTCTATTTTTAGCTCCTGTCATCTACTTATGCATCAAACTGCTACCATTTTAATAAATTTTGTAGAGAACCACTAACGATCATTCCTCTGAAATTTGGTCAAGAAGTTTATAAGATGTTGTTCAAAGAAATTTAAGAAATGGCATAGTGCAATAAAAAAAAAGCTCACCTCTGAGTATTTTGTCAGCGGAGCTAAAAAGTAGGGAAAAGGAGGGCCAAGAGAAAACGCAAAGGAAAAGTAGCAAATGTAGCGCCCACCTAAAAGTCTGTTGAAAAATATAGGTTGTTTCAGCAAGTGTAAAAAATCATATTTAGCATCAAGGTCCTTGACAAGTGATCCATATTCCTACCCATGTACCTAAATATAAAATACATGGTCCTCTTTACTTTGTTCCAGTTTGGAGTCACTTGCATTAATGGGTCAAAATATTTGTCAAGGGGATTTTTTAAAAATGTTTTTACTATACATATATCTAAGCTCTAGCCTTTGTGGTTTCAGGAGAATAATTTTTTCACTATACATATAAGGAAAACCAATGACCCCTCAAGGCAGGTCTAATTGTGTTTGCTCATTGGAAGAATGTATATGTAGTAGAGCAGAATAATTCAATTTAAAGTGGTCTTTTGACATTAAAACTGATGGCTGAAGTGATTACAGATTTGAAACCTATGTGAATACTGATGGCTGAAAATAACAAAGGGCAATAACTGCAGGGTAGGTTATCATTCTTGTGTGCTGCACTCCTCCTCAATGAGATCTATCCACCTTGAAGTTTCAAGTTGAGATAAGCTCCAGACAAAAAGTATGAAAAATAACAAAGGGCAATAACTCAAAAATTATTAAGGGTAGAGTTATCATTCTTGTGCACTGCACACCTCCTGAGTGAGATCTATCCACCCATGAAGTTTCATGTTGATATCTCAAAGGCTTTTCGAGTTATGCTCTGGACAAAAATTAAGTTTGAAAAATAACAAAGGGTAATAACTGAAAATAATGCAGGGTAGAATTATCATTATTGTGCACTGCACTCCTCAATATGATCTATCCATATAATGTGGCTACTCTATTGTTCTCTCTATTGTTCTTTTTAGCCACTCAAAAGAAAATAGCCACATAAAAGCATAACTGTATGAATGACATCAAAGAGAAAGAACAGTTACCTATTGTCCCTCTAGCCACATTATTACTGTCCCATGAGAGTGGATGGACGGATGGAAGACGGGGGATTAAAGCTTTATGCAAGGAACAATCCTGCCATGTTTCAACAACATTGGCTCAATGGTTTAGAACAAGATATTGTTTGAAACAGAAGTTGGCAATGCACAACACCAGACAGACCCAGCAAGTCACCATAACATACCACGAGGACGTCATGCTCAGTAAAAACTTTCAAGGGTAGCCAATACCTGCCATGTACTTTCAATAATTAGCCATCCATGATCACTATGATTTTACAGTTATCTCAACTGTTTGCACTAAAATAATATTGTCATAAAAATTTTCTGTAACTTATAAATGGTAATTTAAATCTATACCAAACATTATCTTATGAATAGTTTTTCCATTTGATGCCACAAACAATCTTCTAAAAAACCTAAGGTCATTATAAGATCACTAAAATAACAATTGATGAAAACTGATAAATAGGTAGACACACACACATACATTTTTGCTATGGTGTAGAATTACATAAATGCCAAGATATTAGGATTTCATTTTGTATTTTACAGTTCAAAATTCAAGACATTGGGTCTACACATCTGATACCACAAGAATGTTACATTTTTTCACAATAACAAAAGGTCATGACTCTGTCGAGTTATATAACTTTTTACAATTTTTTTTGGCAAATTTTCTTTCCATAACCGAGTGTTTTTGAAAATTTGTCACCGACAGTTATTTGGGTAGGGGGCATTTGGGTTTATCAAAGACATTCTTGTTATTTTTCTATGAAATTGAGTTCATGGTATCAAACGTGTTGTTATGGACAAGCGTTTTTCATTGACCTCTAAGTATGATCTTGACCTTTGACCTAGAGACCTGGTTCATGTGCACAACACTGCTTCTCACAGTGGTGAACATTCCTATGAAGTTTTGTTTAAACTCCTCTCAATGCGGATTAGACAAAAATTGGATGACGCCCACCTCAAGGAGGGAAACTATTATTTGTCCTGTTTTTCAAACAGGCGTATAAAAAGTCTACTGTAAATACAGATAACCTTGACTTGTGACTCCCAACAATAGACCATCCAATGAATGTTTCCTCAAAATATGAAATATCAGTCAATAAATACTGTATAAGCCAATATGTAGAAGTCACTTTTGGCAACCTTGACCTACTGAACCCTAACACAATCCAAATGAAGAAGACCATGCAAGTTATATTCCTACCAAATATGAAAGACATCAGTTAAAAAATAAATGCTGTATGAGCAATATGTAGGAATCTATTATTGTCACCCATGACCTTGGCCCCTTATTCAATCCAAAGAAAGAATACTATGCAAGTTATGTTCATACCATATATAAAATACAATAAATATCTCTCAATAAATAAAGGCTGTATGAGCAAATATGTAAAAATCTATTTGAAACACTGTTGATCCAACTGACCTCTAAGTTAACTCCATCTAAAGGAAGAAGACTTCTCCAGTTATGCTCAACAAAATATAAAAGACATTTGTAGATAAAGGTTTCACTTGGAAAAGTGTAAACATTTATTGTTGGCATTGGTGATTTTGATCTTGACCTGAATGACTCCTAATTAAACTGGAAGTAAGAAGACCTACCTAGACATGAAACATAAAAGACATTTTAAAAATAAAGGCTGTATCTGGAAACATGTAAAAATTTATTGTTTACATCATTTACCTTGACCCCAGTGACCCTTTACTCCACAGTTAAGAGTATCATTAAAGTGTCCTACCAAATATGGAAGATATCATTAAATAAATGAAGTAATTAGAAGAAATTTAAGATAAAATCAATTTGCCAGAAAAGGTCAACCATACTAGGCACTATTTTGTGATGAACAGGAAAATAACTGGGAACTAGAAATGTGTTGTCACGCCACGGATGCCCACGCATGCAACCAAAGTTTCAGATGTTATAATATTTAGTTCCAAATTTGTTTGCACAAATTATATTTTCAAAGCCCTTAATATTCAATGTTAACACAAACCATTTTTATACAAAGTTCAAGGCACTGAAACTATTCAGTGTTAACCTATTGTAAATTGCATATTGCATATTTGAAGCCAAAATAATGGCTACATACATTTCCACAAAAGTATGAGTGCTGAAACTGAAAATTCAAAATTCATTTCCAACATTCAAGAAAGATAACTTTGTTCAAAATCATTGAGCTACGACCAAATTCAAACTTGAACTTCTTATTTCTAAGATGTATCTATATGTTAAATTTGAGTTGAATGTGTACAACCATTGGGGAGATAATGAACGGAAACTTTAAATTTCTGATTTTTTTTTCAAAGTTCAAGAGGGATAACTCTGTCAGCTATCATCAAACTATGACCAAATTCTAAATAGACCAATGCATTCTTATGACATATCCATATCTTTAATATGAGTTGAATATGTACAACTGTTGGGGAGATATTGAATGTGAACTGAAAATTTCCTTCTTTTTTTCAAAGTGAAAGGGACATAACTCTGTCAAAAATCATTGAACCATGACCAAATTCAAACTTGACCCGCTCATTCCTTTGATGTATCCTAATTTAAAATTTGAGTTGAATATGTAACACTGTTTGGGAGATAATGAACAGAAACTGAAAATTTCATATTATTTTCAAGGTGATAGGGGCATTACTCTGCCAAAAATCATTGAACCATGACAAAATTCAAACTTGGCCTGCGCATTCTTTTAACGTACTATATGTCAAGGTTGAGTTGAATGTGTAATACTGTTGGGGAGATAATGAACGGAAACTGAAAATTTCATATTATTTTCAAAGTTAAAGGGACATAACTCTGCCAAAAATCAATGAACCATGACCAAATTCAAATTTGACCTGCTCATTCCACTGACGTATTTATAAGTGACGTTTGAGTTGAATGGGTAATACCTTTGGGAAGATAATGAATGGAAACTGAAAATTTCATATTATTTTCATGGTATAAGGGGCATAACTCTGCCAAAAATCTTCGAACCATGACAAAATTCGAGCTTGATCTGTATTTTCTCATGACATATCCAAATGTCAAGTTTGAGTTAAATGTGTAATAGTGTTGGGGAGATAATGAACGGAAATTGAAAATTTCATATTATTTTAAAAGTAAAAGGGGCATAACTCTGCCAAAACATGGAACCATGACCAAATTCAAACTTGACCTGTATTTTCTCATGACATATCCATAAGTTTGAGTTAATGTGTAATACCATTGGGGAGATAATGAATGGAAACTGAAAATTTCATATTATTTTCAAAGTTAAAGGGGCATTACTCTGCCAAAAATAATTGAACCATGACCAAATTCGAACTTGACCTTATTTTCTTATGACATATCCATATGTGAAGTTTGAGTTGAATGTGTAACACCATTGGGGAGATAATGAATGGAAACTGAAAATTTCATATTATTTTCAAAGTTAAAGGGGCATTACTCTGCCAAAAATTATCGAACCATGACCAAATTTGAACTTGACCTGTATTTTCTCATGACATATCCATATGCCAAATTTGAGTTGAATGTGTGCAACTGTTACTAAGATAATAAACGGAAACTGATGATGACGGAATGACAGAATGACAGAACAGGGTAACACTATATGCCCAGCCATTATATGGTTGGGGCATATAAATGGGTGGCACAGTTATCTTACTTGGCAATATCATATACTTTTTTTTTGATAATTGTGGAATTTATAAACCATTAGTACAGAAAGAACTTTAAGATATATTCAACTTGACAGGTGACCACACAAGAATCATTCCCGTGTAGTTTGGATGATATCTAGTCATTGGTTTCAGAGAGGTTGTTTCAAGAAATTGTTGATAACAAACGACAGACCTGAGTGGGATCACAATAACTCTCCATGAGCATGTTGTGCTCAAGTAAGCTTCTAACAAACTAGGAAAGCAAGAAATTGAATTTCATCAATAATTTGAGCCGCATCACAAAAAAACCAACATAATGGGTTTGTGACCAGCATGGATCCAGACCAGCCTGTGCAACCGCACAGTCTGATCAGGATCCATGCTGTTCGCTTACCAACCCAATTACAAGTTGAGAAACTCTTAGCGAACAGCATGGATCCTGATCAGACTGCGCTGATGCGCAGGCTGGTCTGGATCCATGCTGGTCCCAAACCCATTATGTTGGTTTTGTCATGACGCGGCTCATTTTATCATTCATCTTCAAGTCACATTAAGAACTGTACAATCTTTTACCAACATTTGCATAACAATAATTATTCTAAATCCTGTCTTTCAATACAGGGTTTAAAAATTACATTTTCTTCACATCTAAATCCTCTTTAATACTAAACATATAAGAATATAATACACAAATTTTCATTAGTTCAAAACATTTTTTTTTTTATATACTGATAAATTAGCATCCCCAACTGGTCAAAACATATATATATATATACTTAGAACCTTCTTCAAGTTAACATCACGACTACTATACTGAACTATTTTTTCTACGCCGAATATAACCAACAGTTACTTCAAAGGCAGGCCTCCAAAAATATTCAATTTCACATTTGACAGCCAGAATAAATCAGACTATTTGAAAAATCATAACTGACTCAAATCATCTCCCCGTTTCCGATGTTTTAAATGAGCTTCAATAATTCGTCCATACTCTTCTCTATTTAACAGATCGTACGCAAGTGACAGCAACTGCCGAATTGTGGTATGGAAAGTTTCCCCGCCGTAACAGAACAAATCAATTCCAAGTTCGAGACCTTCACCATAGTCACACTCATCATTAGCGAATTGAATAAGTGTTATTATCTCCTGTAGTGGCTCAAAGTTTTTGTCCCGCTCTGCATCGGTTTTACTATCTGCAATCTTTTTAAACATTCTTTTCAGATCGGCTGAAATCGGAAATAAAATGAGACTAAGTGTTAAGAAAAGGAGGTTTTGTGTAAACATATAGATTTGCAAAAAAGAAAAAGAGTTTGCTTATATAATAAACTCAGCCTGGCATCCTTTTTTTTCTGTTTCACAATATTTTACACTAGTATTGATTAAATTTGTTTGTTTGTTTGGGTTTTACGTCACACCGACACAGTATAGGTCATTTGGCGACGGTCCAGTTTTACTGGTGGAGGAAGACCTCAGGTGCCCTTCCGTGCATTATTTCAGGCACGAACTGGCACCTGAATAGAACCACCGACGTTTCGTAAGCTAGCTGGATAGCTTCCTCACATGAAAGAATCCAAAGTCCCTGTCGGGATTCTAACCCACAGCAGGTTTGAGGATTGATTAAATAGCAACAAGAAAAGTTTGTAAAATATGCCTTTTATCTTCTTCAGCATGTCAGGAAGTTGCATGCAATGTTGCTTGGAAACTGTTTTGGCATGTGACCTTGACCTCTGAACCCTTTACCCAAAAATCAGTAAGTGTCATCTACTGGTGAAGTCTATGAAGTTTTAGGGTAATGGGCCCATGCTTTTCTCGACTTAGTTTATATCAGGGACAATATGGGACGGATGGACATGTGACCAAATTGGGATAAAAGGACTATACTATTGTTATTTTATTTTGTTTACTAGAGGGCCATTGGCCCCTTCCTCTATAGTAACGGAATGAAGTCTATCGTTCTCTTTTGTTCTGTTTACAGTTAGATAGCCCCATATCCCTATTTGGTAGTGCGGCCAGACCAATTAAGAAACATCATGCTGCAAAAAGACAATATATCCTCTGTTCTTCGAAGGGGGACATAATAAGATGATGAGAGACTAATCCAGGTGTTCACTGTTTCAGCAATGATTTTTATTTAACTAGAAAAGTAGCACTATTAAACAAAATTTAATTTATTACTAAATCCATGGTAGCCTCTTTGAAGGTTTTTGATCAGACAGGACTGCAAATTATTTTTTGAGACATTTATACCATTGATGTTGGTCTATACCAAAAATTTGTATGCAAAGTTTCATATCATTCTCTCACTTTGTTTTTGCATAATAAGCATGTCAATGCTTTAAACTCAAATTAGGCTACAATGGCACCTTTTTTTCTATTTTGTCTTTTTTTACATTTTTCATTTTAAGTGTCCAAGTTGCTCTATTTAAAGTTTTAAAAAAAATCATCTGGGAAGGCCTCTATTGTATAAAGTTAAAAAAAAAAAACAACCCTGGAACCTCTCTGGAGCTCCTTTATTATTTAAATGTATGAATGTACCTACTTAACAATCATGGCTAAGGACAGCAATTGTAAGCCTATCAGGCTTTTGTCATATTATTATTATTATTATTATATACCACATTTCTATAGCACTCTTTTCATAAATAATAAATGTTCAAGAGTGCTTTACATAAATCCGATAAAACATAATCATATATATATATATAAGACATAATGTACAACATTAATTAAGTAAACCTATTAAACAATAATGATAATCTAAAACCAGTAAAGGATGGTAAGAAATACAGACACATTTAGTTTAAAATCATGGCACAATTAAAATTAACACTGATAATATAGCAAAAGTAGTACATGTATGATGATTTATGAACTAACGTCCAAAGAACTTTATGAAATAATGTGTTTTGAGAGCTCTCTTAAAACATGGCAAGGTATTACAGTCTCTAACGTCAGGTGGTAACGCGTTCCATAATTTCGCTGCGGCTGTCTGGAAGCACCTGTCACCATATCGTACTGTCCGAGATTTAGGCACAACTAATGTCATTGAGTTATTCTGGGACCTCAGATTTCTGACTGGGATGTACACGTCTATCATGTCTTTCATATAGGCTGGTGATTGATCGATGAGGGATTTATATGTATAAGTCAAAATTTTATGTTCGACCCGATACTCTACCGGAAGCCAGTGAAGTTCACGTAAGATAGGTGTTATGTGGTCATATTTGAGTGTTTTGGTCACAATTCTAGCTGCTGTATTTTGAACATGTTGTAACTTGGTCATTGACTGCTTAGAGACTCCATATAACAGTGCATTACAGTAGTCTAACCTAGAAGTAACAAGTGAATTTACTAGAGATTTGGTTGCTTTAACAGTAAGATAGGGTCTGATGTGACCGATTTGTCTTAATTGTGCATAACAGTTCCTACAGACATTATTTACATGTTGTTCCATCCTCATGTTCGAGTCAAGAAATGCACCAAGATTGCGCACACTAGATGATTGGCTAATTTTCGAACCGTCGACTGTTACTGTAACATCTGAAACAGGTTGTGCGTTATGTTCAGATGAGAAGATGATCAACTCTGTTTTATCGCCGTTTAGCTTCAGCATGTTGGCATTCATCCAACTTACAATATCTTCAAGACATCTTTCAATACGGTTTATATTCTCTTGAATTGAAATATTAGTCACTGGTTTGAAGGATAGATAGAGTTGTGAGTCATCTGCGAAGAAATGGTTGTTTAGATCATGTTTACGGCAGATTTCTCCGACAGGTTTCGTATACATCACATAGCTCTTGGGTCCCAGGACAGACCCTTGAGGTACACTGTACTCCATGTGGACTGGCTGTGATAGTTTGTTGTTTATGCATACAGTCTGGTATCGGTCGGTCAGGTATGACGTCATCCATGCGAGTGGCTTGCCTGTAATTCCAAAGTGTCGTTCAAGGCGGCGAAGGAGCGTTCCGTGATCAATTGTATCAAAAGCAGCAGACAAATCAAGCATCACGAGAATAGTCACATTGTTATTATCCAAAGACCGTAGAATGTCATTTTGAACTTTTAACAATGCAGTCTCGGGCGAATGGAACTTGCGATAAGCAGATTGGTTGACCTCGTGTAGATTATTTGTCTTCAGATGGATCTCAAGTCGTACGTCAACGACCTTTTCCAAGATTTTAGACAGGAATGGCAAGTTAGACACAGGCCTATAGTTTTTCAGTTCGTTAGGATCTAGATTTGGTTTCTTTAGAAGTGGTCTTATTCGTGAGTGTTTGAACATTTTTGGTACATAAGCAGCATCCAAGGACACGTTTATAAAACTGGTTATCACTGGTGTTAGTTCATCTAGGCATTCTTTTAACAGCCATGTTGGAATGGGATCTAACTCACAGGATTTGGTGGCTGATTTTTTAATCAATGCTTTCACTTCTTGCTCTGTGGTTGGAGCAAACACAGTATATTTGACACCCGTATATTCAGTTTCCATATCTACATTATCCGGTACCGATTGTGTTTGAGAACGTATGTTATTCCTTATTCTTTCAATCTTTCCGATAAAGAAGTCACTGAATTTCTGGGCAAGGCGCTCTGAAGATGAATCAAATGGTAGAATCACTTCATTTGTATCTCCAAGTAGACCTTTGGTAATCTTAGATAGACTTTTATGATCATTGCCACAAGACTCTATTTTACTTGTATAGTATTCTACACGAGCTTGTTTTAACATCTTGTTAACACTAGAACAGTGTGTTCTGTAGATCTGATGGTCTATTGTAAGTTTAGTTTTCCGTTCCAGTTTGCGTTTTTCATTCTTGGCTTCGTGGAGTTGCTCTTTATACCACAGACAAGCAGGTCTCAAATGTAATAGTCTTGTTAATCATCGGAGCATGTTTATCCAAAATAGAGGTTAGACTGTCTGTCTGAATACTCCATCATAAAACCATCTATGTCAGAAGGGATACACTCTTTGTTGAAGAACTCCGTTTTCCGAATCAACGTCAAGATATTTCCAATAGAATCAGAGAGTCCAGGATCTACGACCTCTATGTTTGATACAATGTTGTATGTTTACCTTGATAGCACTACGTCCAAAGTATGACCTGCAACATGGGTTGGTTCTTGTACATGCTGATGCATACCACATGCATCAAGGTTACTTGTAAATTTTCTCGTATCATTGTTGTCTGGTATATCTAGATGAAGGTTCAGATCGCCTACTATGATTGCAGAATTGTCAACTGTAGCGTACTTAGTTAAGAAAAGGGGCCACTCATGATCAAGGAAAGTGTTTGTATTCAAGCCGTTCTGTTTAGAAGGAGGTGGTCTGTATATTACCGCTAGCCTCAGAGAGTACCGCCCAATAACTACATTACAATCCATGAACTCAAATTGTGAGAATTCCTTGCTTTGACTTGACGACTCAGTGGTGACTTGTATAGAAGCTTTATGGATGATAGCTACACCACCACCTCGCCTACCAACACGCGGGACATGTTGTCATAAAATTAATGCAGGACCAGAAAGGTCTGCAGAATGAAGCAGTGACATTGGACTATGCTCATAGTTCCTAATTCTTCAAAATATAGTCCTTAATATTCTATTATCTCTCTCATAACTATGCAATTACTTTGTTTCCTAAAAGCCCAGGAGCAGAGGAGAAGATTTTTTATGAAACAATGTACTTTCACTATATATTTAACAGAGCCCCGCCCTAGCACCAGAACCCCAGACCCTGGGGTCATGAATTTCACAATTTTTGGTAGGGAGCTCAATGCTTATTACAATCATGCCAACAGTTTGACTGCTTGATTCCCAAGTAAAAAAGATTTTCAAAGATTGCATCAATTTTTAAGGTTTAAAATTGCTCCAAAAAGGTAAAGGCTAATTATGAAGATGTTTTATCGAGTATGAAATCACTGCTTGATTATTTTGAATGCATTAAATTGTCAAAAAAAAAAAGGCACAAACCCTTCAATAGGAGATTCCAGCTTACATGCAAAATTACAACCAAAAATTTTTAAGTCAAAGAGAGACATTATTATGGAAAAAAGCAAATCGAGTTTTGGGCCTAGTGCCAATCATGTTAAATAATCACAGAAAAGTAGTGTGTAAAGTTTCAATCTATTCCCTTCAGTAGTTATGGAGATACCAGCTTACACGCAAAAACTTAACAACAGGGTCGCTGACAAATGGGTGACTGCATTAGCTCGAATATTCAGCAAAATAGTTAAGCAATAGGCCACCAGAGTTTACTCAGGTAACCTAAATAAGAGGAAAAGATCCATTCCGGATCACCTCCATCTATCTTACCAGGTGTTTCCGGTACTTCTCGATAACCGACTTCATTTTCGTCAACTGGCACGACAATTCCACATCTGTGAAAACTTTTACACACAACTTTCTTCTCTCGTTCCTTTATTCGCTTAGATTTCAATTCTAATGTTTGCTTATTCTTCTTGGCACATGATTGAAGTCTCTCTGATAATTCTTTCAACTTAGTTTTATCGCCTGCACTGACTTCTTTAGATTTTAGTTTATCATCAATGTAGGCACTGAAATCGTAGAACAAAATGATCTATAGATATACAGTTTGTATATCATCTATAGAGCCTATATTCAGTTATTTACATATTTATAAGCAAACATATTTACAGCAATAAGTAAAAAGATTTCTTTTTTTTTATTTATCTATTTTTTTCCCCCTTTATCCTGAAATAAGCTTCAATTTTGCTGTTATTGACTATTTTATATTTTTTTTGCTTTTTTCTGACATGCGGTTAATTCTGAAAAAGAACCTTTTATGTCTATATGGACTGGATAAATAAATCATCGATCCTAATTAAGTTTTCCTAGAATAACTCTCCTAATATTTTACAACAAATTTATGATTTCTGTAACCTATAAAAGCCTTTAAAGCAGCTATCATAAGTTCATATGTAGTTTTTATGTTGTTCTTGTTATTTCTAGGTGTATGTGTGAGAGTGGGTGTGTCTGTGTATGGGTGGGGGGGGGGGAAATTTATCTGAGGTCATATGGCAATTTTCCAGCTTAACTGGCAGCTGCCCATCCATACACTATTACAGGCATGGATGGGCACCTGACTTTAGAACCATCAATGTTCCTAAACTGGCTGGGTATCTTCCTTACATATCAAAATCCAAAGTCATTAACAGGAAAAGCGGGAACCGAAACACACAGCCATGAGGAGCAAGTGATTTGAGGTCAATTACCTTAACAACTCTGCCACAGATGCCCCTAAATATTAATTGAATTGTTTTGCATGGGCAGATTCAGTTACTACCAGAAGACTTATGGTTAAGTTATATAATTATCAGTGTGATTTTAAACTTTAAGACTGCTGTTCATTTCTTTGTCATTTTAAACTTTAAGACTGCTGTTCATTTCTTTGTCATGCAGACAGCAAGAAGGAACATCTGGAATGCATCCATTTTTCTTCTTTAGGAACAATAAACATGATTGTGTCTTATACTATAATAATCATGGATTTAGAGCATGTTTGCCTATAACTGCACTAAATGTGAAGTAATTTGATATATTGTAGATACAATGCAGTGATTTTTTTACCTCTGCATCCTTAGTCCAGGACTCATCGAATTTGCTGTGGATGCAAAGTTTCAAATAATGTGCATCTTTTGGATGCATACTTTTTCTAAGTAGGGAGTCCTGTCTGATAGGAATTTGGTAATAAATACCAAATTGTGTTCAAGTTATGTCAATCATATTCTAGGTCTGCAATTCTTCTACAGATAAGAAATAATAATGTGCTATACTATAGATAAGCATAAAAATATTCAGGAAAATGAAGTTTTGATTAATCTCAAACTTAATTAATGGAAATAAACTTATAAAATTTATTATACAGTTTTGAACAATTTCAGTATCAGAAGCATTTTAATTAATGTAGAAATCAAGTTCATTTTTTCTTCATTCCATTGTTAATATACCTTTCATATCACTAAAGCATTAAGCCTTGTAACTTGAATTTATCGGCTAAATTTTGGGACTCGTAGATTTATAGCCCAGCAAGTCCTAGGACCCACACTGATGAGTTTGTAAAAAAAATCACTGTAAGTGAAGGGAAATGTTAACAGTGGTGACTTCCATACAAAATCTCTTTTCTAGATAAACACTGGTGCATTTTGTTCTCATAGGCATCAAGTCAAATCTATAGTGTCCCAGTCACATATATATATGGTGACTTTTCAGTTTTGGAAAAAGGGCACCGTAGTAGAACCACTGACCTCCTATATGCTAGCTGGATAGTTTCCTCACATGAAAGAATCCTATGGGGGATAACTCTCATATTAGGCAAGATAGAGTTACTGTTCTTGCACTCTGCACTTCCTACCAATATGCTATGTCAGTGAATTAACTTTGAAGAACATCACTCCAGTACTTTTAACAGTAATGCTTCAAAACGTTTTTCAATTAAATCAAATAAAGGGGAGGAACTCTAAAAGAAAGCAAAGCAGAGTTATTGTACCTACACACTGAACTTTCACCAAATGTATTCTGTCGAAAAAAAAAAACCCTCTAGTATTTTTGGAGTTATGCTCCAGACATTGTTTTACAAGTAATTCTGATAAAGGGAAACAACACAAAATGTAGGCAGGTATAGTTATTGTATGAAGTTATCCAAATATTGTCCTCTCCTGTATAAAGAGAAATGACATACCTTACAGCTGCAAACAAATTGTCTCCCTTGATAGAAATTTTACAGTCAGTCTTTGCTGAGTTAGCTCCCACTAATGCTGGCATTTCTTTAGGGTCATCCCTGAAAAGCATTACAAAAAGTTTTTTTTTATTAAAGTGACATAAAGTGTAGGGTCATGTTGTGCTTATTAGTTTACATAATCTCAAATACCAATGATTTGTACATAAAAAGATCTCTAATTGAAAGTTTGGACCTTGTCAAGGCAACTTTATTTTAAAATAATGATCCCTAGAGCAGTAATTTTTTTTGTTTGAAAATGAAAAAAAAGTGCAAGAGCCACCATCAAGCTGGGGCTATGCTCCACTTTTTCTTATTTCAAAATCCAAACACATCAGAGGAAGAACACAGTTCATTTAGAAATAAAACAAGAGGTGTCATGCAATAGTGGCAGATGCTACCAATAAGTGCAGAGAGGTATTATGTGAAGAAGAGAGAATAAAAGTAACATAATTTTTTAACATGCTCCTGTGAAATGAAGTGCTATATATAGCAACATTACCACTTTGACCTCTTGACCTTGCATCTTGTACGGACAGACAGTGTGACTTTAATATGTTGCCCTTTGGGGCGTAAAATTTATGACCAATATAGTAATGAATGACACGAATGCAGAAATGCTTCAAAACCTTTATTTTTTTTAAAAAAAGGTAGAGCTTGAATTGCCTAGAATTAAGGACAAAAAGCTATATAAAAATGTTTTTATGAATATAAAAATTGCACAATTTCTGTTATTTTTTTGTGAACTGATAAGAAATACAATATTCATTGTTTTTTTCCCTATTTGATTTATATTGCAAAGGAACTATTTCAGATGATATTTTATGTGACATTTTTTAAAATTGTATCATGATATTTATGATCAAAAAATGAAAAGAATATTATATAATTTATGCAATTTCCATAAAAACAAGGGTAACCGTAAACTATGCGGTTAGCTAAGGACAATTTATGCCTGAAAAACAACATTCTTGAGAGCCTTAAGGGAGATTGAAATGTACTAAAAAAGCATTTTTTCGTCCGACTTTACTTATTCTTGAAAGTCTGACTTACTTATTGAGTGTATACCTGGTAAAAATTTCTTTTAAGTAAAGTGTAAAAAATCAAAGTACTGAATGCACTAATGCCCAGTACTAAAATGAGGTCAGCTACAGCTACAATCTCAGCAATTCAAGCCTAAATGCAAGAATGAAAAAGTTTTGCATTTCAGATGAATTTCTGGAATAAAAAGTGATCACAATGTATTTTATGAATGCCACCCAGTATCACATTCTTGTTTTTTCCCCCAACAAATAAAGAGCAATAGTTCATTCTTATCACTATTAGATTGTAAAAGTCTTACACTGGTTTCCCGTACAGAACAGACAAAAACTTGGCTTTAAGAAGCTGTAGAACTTGTCTTTAGGGTTGCTGTAGAATAACTTGGCTTAAGGGTAGCTGTAGAATAACTTGGCTATAGGGTAGCTGTAGAATAACTTGGCTTTAAGGCAACTGTAGAATAACTTGGCTATAGGGTAGCTGTAGAATAACTTGGCTTTAAGGTAACTGTAGACTAACTTGGCTATAGGGTAGCTGTAAAATTTGCTTGGCTTTAAGGTAGCTGTAGAATAATTTGGTTTTGAGGTAGCTGTAGAATAACTTGCTTTAAGGTGACTGTAGTAAGAAGAACTTGCTTTAAGGCTTTGATATTTTAGTCAATGTTAGTAAACAGTTATGCTGAAGACCAAGTATTACAATAGGCAACAGTAGCCAGAATAAGATTTCCTTTCCTGCATGTTGCATATAGATTACAGAAAGTGCTTTTTTATCTATGCTTCTATGAAGCATGTGATCATACATTTTACTTGTTGCAGCATGACAGAGTGGCTTTACATGTCAGAATATGAAGTACTGAAGAGTGATTGACCAGTTAATATTCCTTCAATGCTACTTTGCAGCATGTTGCAGCTACTTTGTAGCAGGAGAGGGAAAAAAAACATCAACACGCCAATATGCTGGGTGTTTTATTTATTTCCAAGGGCCATAACTCACCTAAAAATTATTCAACCAGAAAACCCAACCTTATCATGACTCTTACCTCAGTTTAACCCTCATAGACCTTGACTCTCCCTCTCCATAACAATACTTTTATTTTCTTTGTTTATTACATTTTTTCAGGTATATTTATAATGTGCCATATTCCTTACACTGTTTGTAAATGTGACAGTCAAGTACAATAATTGTAAATTACAGTTATGCATCACACAAGTTGAAAATTGAAAATGTTTTACTAAGTCAAGGGCAATAACTCTACACATACTGAATAAATCAACAAGCAAACCCCTGTTCATAACTACACATGCTGACCAGCATTCCTGTAAAGTTTTATGACTCTAGGTCAAATACTTTTTGAGCTAAACACTATAAAAAGAGGGCCATGATAGCTCTGGAGTCACTCACCTTTATATTGGCCCCCTGGAGCGGGGCCAGTTTAAACCCCAGGGCTTTTATTTGAACAAACTTGGTAGACACTCATTAGAAGATGTTTCCTGCTAAACATCTAAGGTCTAGCTCGTTGGTTTTTTTAAAAGAAGACTTTTTAAGTTTTCTACAAATACTGGATAAATCCACAAGCGAAACCCAAGGTACAAAACTAAATAATTATGCTGAGCAACCTTTCCGTAAGGTTTAATGACTCTATGAAAATACCCAGGTGCACAACTACACATGCTGATCAACAAACTGTAAAGTTTAATGACTTTAGGTCAAATACTTTTTTAGTTACGTGCGACACAAAAAAAGAACGGACGGACAAGGGTAAATCTAAATGCCCGCCACTAAAGTGGGGGCACAAAAATTATTAATGCCCTTACAATATATTATTATAATGACATGAAGTAAGTTAATACATAAGATTTATTAATGTATGAATGTCAATTATACAGCATTTTTATATTTAATTATCCGCCATTCTACACTATTTCACATGAAAATTACATATTGCAGGATTAAAGACACAAGACTGAAGTGATTATTTTTTATCTCCATTAGGAAGATTTTATCTTTGGAGTAATTTAAGTAACCAATAGGACTATAATTCCTAAGTGCAACTTCACATGTTGATCAACATTCTCTAAATTTGTTGACTCTAGCACTAGCGCTTTTTAAGTTACATGTGACAACATTGTGGAATGGATGCACAGACAAAGGCAAATCTAAATCACCCCCCCCCCCATCTTCCTAAAAACCTTGATTTGTTGTGTTGGTCCAACAATATTTTGTGACAAAATACTATGGCTTATCAGACTAATTGTCTGACACTTTTCTCCAACTTTCCAGGAAGAGTGCAAAATATTAAGTCAGCACAACATTAGTTTTGATTTCAAACATGTAGGAAAAAATCTTTAATTGTTTCAATCTCTACTGCTTAAATGAGGAAATAAACTTTAAACTAGAAATGTGTCCATAGGACACTGATGCCCCCACACGCCACTGTTCTGTCAATCTTATGACTCTAGGTCAAATATTTTTTGGACTACATGTGCCACAAGTTGAAAACTAAAAATCAACAAACGGCCATAATTCTGTTAAATTTGGTCGCAGCAAAATATCCTTCCTTTACTACCATCTACACATTAAGGTTGTTAATCCCTGGAAGTTTAAGCAAAATCTGCCATCCGGTTTAAGAGGAGTTGCGTTCACAAAATTTCTACATAGTATATAGTGAAAAAAATCAACAAAGGGCCATAATTCTGTAAAATTTGGTCGCAGCGAAAATTCCTTCCTTTACTGCCATCTACACATTAAGGTTGTTCATCCCTGTAAGTTTAAGCAAAATCTGCCATCCGGTTTAAGAGGAGTTGCGATCACAAAATTTCTACATAGTATCTAGTGAAAAAATCAACAAAGGGCCATAATTCTGTAAAATTTGGTCGCAGCGAAAATTCCTTCCTTTACTACCATCTACACATTAAGTTTGTTCATCCCTGTAAGTTTAAGCAAAATCTGCCATCCGGTTTAAGAGGAGTTGCATTCACAAAATTTCTACATAGTTATCTAGTGAAAAAATCAACAAAGGGCCATAATTCTGTTAAATTTGGTCGCAGCAAAAATTCCTTCCTTTACTACCATCTACACATTAAGGTTGTTCATCCCTGTAAGTTTAAGCAAAATCTGCCATCCGGTTTAAGAGGAGTTGCGTTCACAAGATTTCGGGACGTACGGACGGACTGACTGACGGACGGACTGACGGACGGACTGACGGACGGACTGACGGACGGACGGACGGACAAGTGCAACGCTATATGCTCCCACATTGTGGGGGCATAAAAATCAACAAACGGCCATAATTCTGTTAAATTTGGTCGCAGTAAAAATTCCTTCCTTTACTACCATCTACACATTAAGGTTGTTCATCCCTGGAAGTTTGAGCAAAATCTGCCATCCTGTTTAAAATGAGTTGCGTTCACAAAATTTCTACATAGTATATAGTGAAAAAATCAACAAAGGGCCATAATTCTGTTAAATTTGGTCGCAGCAAAAATTCCTTCCTTTACTACCATCTACACATTAAGGTTGTTCATCCCTGGAAGTTTAAGCAAAATCTGCCATCCGGTTTAAGAGGAGTTGCGTTCACAAAATTTCTACATAGTATATAGTGAAAAAATCAACAAAGGGCCATAATTCTGTTAAATTTGGTCGCAGCAAAAATTCCTTCCTTTACTACCATCTACACATTAAGGTTATTCATCCCTGGAAGTTTAAGCAAAATCTGCCATCCGGTTTAAGATGAGTTGCGTTCACAAGATTTCTACATAGTATATAGTGAAAAAATCAACAAAGGGCCATAATTCTGTTAAATTTGGTCGCAGCAAAAATTCCTTCCTTTACTACCATCTACACATTAAGGTTGTTCATCCCTGGAAGTTTAAGCAAAATCTGCCTTCCGGTTTAAGAGGAGTTGCGTTCACAAGATTTCGGGACGTACGGACAGACGGACGGACGGACAGACGTACGGCGTGACGGACACTCGGACGGACAAGTGCAACGCTATATGCTCCCACTCTGTGGGGGCATAAAAATAACTTAAAAGATATAGATTATTAAAATTGTTTTGTATCCTAACTTTTTAATTAATAGATTCAATATAATATTGTTAATGTCTTGTGGTTGCCATATTGGGAATATCTCGACAAAACATCCTAAATTTTACACTTATCTGGTTAACCAGCATATTGAATAAATCAGTTTCTCGAAGGTTATACATCCAGGAAGTAATACAACAAAGCAGTTTTTAATGGTTGCCACTTATACCCATAAATCACTGCAAGGCATAAATTTTTTTTTTTTTAATTTGCAATGAATAAATTTTCATCAATATTATATTTCTTGTATCCAAAATTAATCTGCAACCAAACAAATAGCATCACATAAATAAAATTTAAAAATGCATTAAAAAAAAATAAACCCAAGGGCATTCTTGAACATGATTGCTGGTACTTACAAAAGCACCTGAGATGATAAAATAATGTAAAAATAAGGAAGAACAATTTAAATCTTAAAATGTTTATGGATACAATTAGTTTTGTTGAAAAATACAAAGGTAACATATTTATCACTAGCTTTGACGTGTTTGTTTCTAACGAATATAACAAAACAAGACACAGAGGCGGAGAAATATCAAAGAAAATGTCAAATTTTTACTTGGAAACCAAAATAGTATTTCAATTGACTGCTTTTCAGAAATAGTTTTAAATCTTGTTACAATTCAGATGCTTTTAAAGGGTCCATCATGTTTGTTAACAAAATCATAGAACAATCACTGTCACAATATACAGTTGAACTTCTTTCGCTTAAACTCGGAGGGCCTGTGCAAATTTGTTCAAGTGATCGGTAGTTTGAGCGTACCGAGGTTGAACAATAATTACATAGAACATAGGCTTAAGGTTTTCCAGCTTATATCGGTCAAATGATAAATACTTTAATTAAACTGTTTTTTAGTACATCTGTTTGTTGAATACATCATATTAAGAATTATTATCCTATTGAAAACACTATTAACGGTGCACGGTGTTAATCTATATTAATGAATATTGTAATTGGTTGAGTTCAATCGGGCGATCATTATCTAAACTGTGAACAATGTTCAAGTTTGTTATGGGATGAATTTTATTTTAAACAATGAATCCATAAAATATTAAAAAACAACATTTTACAGCAGCATCTATTTGTAGTCATTTACTAAAATAAACACACGTAAAAGTATCATTCTATAAATAGGTTACAGTTCAAGTAACATGAACCACAGTTGTAATTAAAGCCGTCCAGGTAAACGTCATTTACTTATTTATTTACTTTGGGCATTACAGGAGTTACTTTCTTTTTATCGTTACTAAAGACTGCAAATAAACAATTGTATCATAACAAACAAATGGGTAAAACACCTTTTATTTTGTACCAATTAACCATAATTGCCTTTGTCACGATCACGAGGTGTTAAAAACATGTGTCGCCGACTGTCAATTATTTAGAACATGTCGACCCGCAACTTTTGTTGTCTGTTTGAGTTCGACCGAAAAGGTGTGATTTACACTATATTTCTGCCGAAGGGACCGGATATCAGGTTCGAGAGTTCGAGCGATGGGTGTTCAAGCGATCCGAGGTAGAACAGTATATATTATATAGGAATTTTGCCAGGACTGGGCGATGAGTTCAAGCGAAGGGAGGTATGTGAGCGATCTGAGTTCGAGCGAACGAAGTTTAACTGTACTACAAGACTTGTGTTTTTCCTCCCAACACTTTTGCACATGGATTCAGGGGACCTTTGAAGTATGAACATTAGCACAACAATCAATACCAATATTTTTGAATATATGCTATTTCATTACTGTTAAAATATACAATCTTATAGTTTAATATCTTTGTTTTTTATGCTTTTAAGTTATTGTCAATTTTGTCACTTACTTACTTACTTACTTACTACAATTTTACAATATTAATGATTTTTTAGAAAAGATACTCTTTCAGCTTTGTGAATGGGGGCCCTATTTCAGCCCAAAAACTGTGTGAAAAATAACAAGAGGGCCATGATGACCCTGAGGTCGCTCACCTGTATAGAGGACCCCTGGAGCTGGGCCAGTTTAAACCCCAGGGCTTTTATTTACACAAACTTGGAAGACACCCATTAGAAGATGTTTCATGATCTAGCTCTAGCTCATTGGGTTTTTTCAAAGAAGATTTTTTATGTTCTTACTATACACACATAAGGAAAATCAATGATATCGGGGCGGGGCCAATTATGACCCCAGAGCTTTTATTTGAACAAACTTTGTAGACACTTACTAGAAGATGTTTCATGCTTTATATCTAAACTCTAGCTATTTGGGTTTTTTCATAGAAGATTTTTTAAGTTTTTGCTATACACATATAAGGAAAAAAAATGACCCCCGGGCCAATTTTGACCCCAGGGCATTTATTTGATCAAACTTGGTAGACACCCATTTGAACATGTTTCATGCCAAATATCTTAGCTCTAGCTCTTTGAGTTCTTTAAAAGAAGATTTTTAAGTTTTTACTATATGCATAAAGGGAAAATCAATGACCCCCTGGGACGGGCCAAATTTTGACCCCAGGGCTTTTATTTGATCAAACTTGGTAGACACTCATTAGAAGATGTTTCATGCTAAATATCTTAGCTCTAGCTCTTTGAGTTCTTTAAAAGAAGATTTTTTAAGTTTCTACTATATGCATATAGGGAAAATCAATGACCCCTGGTGCGGGCCAAATTTTGACCCCATGGCTTTTATTTGCACAAACTTGGTAGACACTCACTAGAAGATGCTTCATGCCAAATATCTAAGATCTACCTCTTGGGTTTTTAAAAGAAGATTTTTAAAGTTTTTTCTTTCGGTTGCCATGGCAACCAGAGTTCTGCATGGAATTAAATTCTTTGAACAATTTTTAAAGGTGACCACCAAAGGAACATTCCTGTGAAGTTTGGATGAAATTGGCTAATTGGTTTATGAGTTGCATTTAAATTAAAAGTTTACAGACGGACGACGGACAAAAAGCGATCACAAAAGCTCACCTGTCACTTTGTGACAGGTGAGCTAAAAACAATAACAGAAACACTAAATTAATATATAAATTCATTTATGTGAATCCCTTTAAAGTTTCAAAATAATATTTTTTTATCAAGCCCATTCATATTGCAAAGCAGTACAATTATCGTAAATGAAATGTCTTGAAATATTACTATGATTCAAATAGACACGGTCCATTTAGACACGGTCACAACTGAGAACTTGACAATTTTTGGTACTTCTAAATAAATCACTTGCTGATACCAAAATTATTGTATACTACCTACATAATACATGGTAGAACTTCTGTAAAATTCCTTACAAGTCTTTCCCTTAAAAAAAGGCTCCACATGCTTTTTAAAATGGAAAAAAGCTACTCATCAAAGTGCTGTACTCATGAGTAAATTGATTATTTTATTCAAATCCATCAGAATCCATTTATTTAACAGTAAACACAACAAGAGCTGTCACTGGCTACGGGAAGCTCAACTAATAAATTACTGGACGCAGTAAGGAAGAAAAAACTACGAAAGAACAAGAGCAGGTAGAACCGGATGATGCTCCCCGAATAGGTTTTTTATACAGGAAAGTATACCTTTTGTATTGTCAGAGTTATGTCACAGACAAAGTTAAAAGTAAAAAACAAACCCTAATGTTGTTTGCGATACGTCATCTCAATATGGTGATCATTTCTGTGAAATACTTGTAAAATCCAACTTCAAATAACCAAGTTAATAGCCGGACACGATTGTGCTGCAAGGTCATGCTGTGACCTTGACCTTCAAAGTAGCGACCCAAACGTTGCGTGCAGCACGTTCTCTCAATATGGTGATCATTTCTGTGAAATAGTTGTAAAATCAGACTTCAAATAACAAAGTAATGGCCCGGACTCTATTTTGCTGCAAGGTCAGGCTGTGACCTTGACCTTCAAGGTAGCGACCCAAATGTTGAGCATCATACGCCGCCTCAATATGGTGATCATTTCTGTGAAATAGTTGTAAAATCCAACTTCAAATAACAAAGTGATGGGCGGGACACCAATTCCTGACATACATACTAAAGGACTGACCGATGGACGGACAGACAACCCGACGACTATATTCTCCCCCGAAATTTTTTCGGGGAGCATAAAAATCAATTATGCATAATTATGTATTAAGTTATAGCATTTGTTAACATAAATTCCAAGTTCAAGGGGGAATAATTCTGAATATAGTCATGCTAGAGTTATGAACCTTGTCACACAATATGTGTGTAATGATAAGAAATATATTTGAAGTTTGAAGCAGATACCTTAAAAAGAAAGAAGTTTTAATATTTCTTAAAGAAAATCCTAAGTTCAAAGAGAGATAAATCTGAGACTATTGCTTCATGAGTTATGAAGTTTGTCACTCACATAAGATTTAATTGATGATAAGGAATAAGTATTTGAAGTTTGAGGTAGATACCTTTAAAACTAAAGTAATATTATAAAAATAACATTTTTTAAGTAAAAAAATCTAAGTTTATGGGGAGATAATTCTTGCAATATTGGTGCTAGAGTTTTGAATCTTGACATATAAAATGTGAATGATGAAAAGGAACATAAATTTGAAGTTTATTTCAATATAAACAAGCAACAAAATCATGTTCAAATACTGTGAACACAATTATGACCTAACTTTTGCTGTTCAAATACTGGCCTCAAACATACTTGGCATAAAAATATAAACTAGTACTGGCAGTTGGTGGAAAATGTAGCGAAAAAATTGTTCCAATGCCCGTCTTTCTTCTAAGGGCCACAGATAAAGTTGATTCAATAGTCCACAATTTGCCACTCTATTTGCCATAGCAAACTCTGCCACATAGCGGCAGATTAATGGGAAGGGAGATAATTACTGTGTGTACAGTTACATGACCATATTTTCTGCTGATAAAGATAACTTAACCTCAAATAGCATTACTGACCTGCCCTTGCTAAAACAGTGGTCGCCATAATAATTCTACATATAAAATGACTTTTTATTAACATGAATGATTCAAATGAACCAATTCATACTTCAGTACAAGCTTCTTATCTAAAATTTTCTAATTTTTAACAGAAGATAAGCAAGACAACAACAGTTCGTTATCAGAAAAATCTAGCAAACTCGGTGAGATAGATTCATATTTGACATATTTTTGAATAAGGTCACATTGAAAACAGCTATATATTGAGGCTTTTATCTGGTGACATAATGTAATCTAAAGGTGATATTAACTAAACAATGGTTTCTTCACCACTCAACTACTCTAACAATGGTTTCTTTATGACTCAACCACCCTTTATACAATGTATTTCTTTACGAGTCAACTACTACAACAATGATTCTTTACCACTCAACTACTCTAACAATGGTTTCCTTATGCATCAAGCACGCTAACAATGTTTTCTTTTACTACTCAACTACCCTAACAATAGTTTATTTATGACTCAACTACCTTAGCAATGGTTTCTTTATGAATCAACCACCCTAGCAATGGTTTCTTTATGGCTCAACCACCCATGCAATGGTTTTTTTATGGCTCAACCACCCTAGCAATGGTTTCTCTATGACTCTTTTACCATAACAGTGGTTTCTTTATGACAGAGATTTTCTTTACCACTCAACATTTGCCCAAATATAGGGATATTAACCTCTTACTTGCACCACTGACCTGCCCTTGTATAATCTAAGATAATTCTAAATTGGTAAAAACATATGAGGGGGACGGTTTAAGAGTTTGTTTTCTAATTTAATCATAGAAATAGACATTTCATACACATACTACTTTCGAATGTTTTTCACAAGTCCAACAGTTACTGCAATGAGCTCCTCAAAGATGGTTTAGAACAACTAAGCAAGTAAAGGCCTGTATGTATGTACACATATATAAGGGTTCAAGTTTGTCCTGCCTATAACTCTGCTATGAATGATAGCCAGATTTCCTAAAAATTAAATATCCACACATGATTGCCTGAAAATGATAGTGAGCTGCACACAATATTTAAATCAACATTTTAAAGGAGAGAGTATACGCTGAGGGCTGAAGGTAAAAATCTGGACATATTTTGCATGCCTGTGCTTACAGCGCCCTCCATCCAATTTGGGGGAATAAGGTTGCTACACTTAGCAGGGAGAATGTCAGTGGATGGGGGAAATTTTTCATTTTTTTTTGGTCAATTATCAATTAACAACCACTTATCGACTTAAATATCATTGTTTTATTGCGATATAGTTTGACTTTTTATTGTGAAACATTTTGAGAACGAAAGTCTTCCTGTGCAGACCTACACAACCTGAGGCTAAACAAAAACAGAATAAATTTTCAATTTTTACTACAAATAGTCAAGCTACGTAATTACTGTTTAACATTGATGTAAAGCATCGCTGAGTCAAATCTATAATCTATAAGTTTTTAACATAATAAGCAATTCTACTTTGCACCGATTTGAAAAAAATTGCCACAAACAGAAAATTTAGAACGCTTTTTCACCAACCCTCATTACAACTTCTTATAAGTCCAAAGCCTTTGTGTAGCCACATTTCATTAAGCGATAAAGAAGTCAAACTTTAGGTAAACATTTATTTAAAAATTTTATTTAAAGAAATCATTTTTTTTATCATTTAAACTTAATTTTGCATAGCAGTGGTACAAGGTATCAAAGCACAATAGTGTATAAGTAGAATTTTCTTATTCAATTATTGTTAAAGCTTTTACATTTCATGATGGATTACTTAATACAAATCTGTTCTATCACAAGATGTCACTGCAGCAATGCTTAATTGATACATTATTTAATTAATGAACTCTTTGCCTGCTAGCTGCAACTAATTCTACATCTGAAACCAGTGCAGTTTGCACTTACTTGCTTTCTGATTAAGGTCAGTCAGTACTAGTCACTATTCAGGAAGTACATATTTTGAAATTTTTTGTTTTGTTCAGATTGAAAGGTAGACAAGTCCATTTAAGATATCAGGTATTGGTTAGGGTATTACACAAGTTTACTACAATCAATAACTTCTATTCCCTACAGGCATCATGAAGTACGAGCTCCTGCTGACCGTTCTTGCACTGGCATCTACGTATGCCTTCTCTATCCACATGGGCAACATTGAAGAGAAACTCCGCCTTTTGAACCCATCTTTAATGATGATGGAACAACTTTTCAACCTCCAAGACGAGAACCAGTGTCTTGAGAAGATGTTTTGCTTACTGGAGACAGAGATGGCAGACGTCATAAATAACCCTTTGAAACACTACTCTCGAGTATTTACCAACATTCATAATGACATTGATCCAATAGCCTTCAAGGAACTAAAGGCCCTGCTATCGAAGTATCCTCATATTTCAAAAATGGTGCACTCAATGTCGCTCGGTCAAGTCGCTGGGGAGAGTAAAGTTTGTCAAGAAAACTACAAGTCATGCCAAACTGATAAAACCCAACTGCTCCAATTTGCTGCACTGATGGGAGATGATCTTGTTGATAAATATATTCCGGGTCAACACGACTACCGCAAAAGAAATGGAGATGACGTCTGCAAAGGGGTGAAAATTGGTTGCAGCCTTGCTGGGGGTGGATGTGCGGCATGTGCTTTATTAACGGAAGGAGCATGTGCAGCCATCTGTGTGCCTGCACTCGGTGGTACTTGTGCTGGTATAAAATTGGGCTGTATCTTTGGTTAATGTCTGTCTTGTACCCAACAAAAATGCAATAAAAATATGCATTACTGCCAATGCTTTTATTCATTACTTTGATGCAATAATATAATATATTATATTCAAATTTTTTTCAGTCATTAAGAAAAATGAGAATGTCCACAGCAGCTTATATTTTATATAAATGACCTTGAACTTTAAACCAACTAACCTCAACAACAGAGGTCATCTATAAGTGATGATTAACTTCTACATAAAATATTAAGATTGAAGGCCAAAGCCCTCTCTGGTTATTGGTAGGACTAATGATTCTGGACTTTTCCTAGCCAGTTGGAAAATACTACCTAGTCCCGTCCGAGCAAAAATTGCCTTATTGAGAAAACTATTTAATTTTCAATTTTCTTAATCCACTGTGTATGGTACAAAAAAGTCTATGTACCTTTTTGACAGTATTTTGAATTGTGCAATATTGTTTATTTTAACCACCAACAATTGCAAATGAAGCATAACAAATGAAATCTTAGAATGACAAGCAATTATCATAGTATTGCAAGCAATCCATAAGTCCCCTACCGGTTAGAATCCCAGCAACATTCTGATGGGCCATTGGCCATTCAATTTTACAAGTGAATGAATGACATGAATGAACTTAAATCTTTCGAGTTCAAGTTTGTCTATATCACAGTAATGTGTTCAGTTTCCCTGCCTAGTAAGGAAAATATGTTTATATAACCTTGTCAAATTATTACGATGTGGGTTTTTAAAGTATCCTATAATGATTGAAGAAGTTGGAGTAAAAAATACCAATTTCTCAGAAAAAATCTAAGTTCAAGGGGGACATAATTCTGGAAATAGTCTTGCTAGAGTATTTAACCTTCTCAAAAATGTTGAGTGATAATAAGAAACATATATATGAAGTTTGAAGTAAATACATTAGGAAATAAAGAAGTTATTTAAAAAAGACATTTTTTTTTTCATAAAAATTCTAAGTTCAAGGGAGGTAATTCTGATAATTTTTGTGCTAGAGTTGTAAACCTTGTCACATATGATGTGGTTGATGACCAGAACTTATATTTAAAGTTTGAAGTAAACACTTTAAGAAATAAAGAACTTATAGTGAAAAAGCTGAAAAATTTAAATCAGAAATCTTGAAATTCAGGCTATTTGTTGCCATAGTAACCAGAATTTTCAACATAAGAAGAAAAGAAAAAGATGTGCATAATCTCCAGACGGCCATCTACCCATATTTCAAGTTTTCATAAAAATATTTTCAGTACTTTTTGAGTTATCACTGGATCCAGTTTTATGTGTTAAATTTGCCATATTTTCAGACTATTTGTTGCCATAGCAACCAGAATTTTCAACATAGGAACAAAAGAAAAACATGTGCATAATCTCCATACTGCCATCTATCCATATATCAAGTTTCATAAAAATATTTTCAGTACTTTTTGCGTTATCGCGGGATCCAGTTTTGTAGACAGACTGACTGACGGACGTTCTAACAGGAGAGTAATAATGTGGCTACTCTATTGTTCTCTCTATTGTTCTTTTTAGCCTCACAAAAGAAAATAGCCACATAAAAGCATTACGGAATGAATGACATCAAAGAGAAAGAACAGTTACCTATTGTCCCTCTAGCCACATAATTACTCTCCTGCGAGTGCGGACTGACAGACGGACGGACGTTCTAACAGGAGAGTAATTATGTGGCTACTCTATTGTTCTCTCTATTGTTCTTTTTAGCCACACAAAAGAAAATAGCCACATAAAAGCATTACGGAATGAATGACATCAAAGAGAAAGAACAGTTACCTATTGTCCCTCTAGCCACATAATTACTCTCCTGTGAGTGCGGACAGACAGACGGACGGACAGATGGACGGAGGAGGGTAAACCTAAATCCCCTCTGGTTAAACCGGTAGGGGACTAAAAATGCAAGAAAAATCAAACAACAAATTGTTGAGACTCAATAAATGTAAATATTTGTGCATTACAATACCAGGGCCGGCAAAATCTCAGAAAATTGTACTTGTCCACGGACAAGTAACCTAAGAAATTTACTTGTCCGTACTCAATGTTCACTTGTCCGTATTTATATTTAATATTTACTGCAAATGTCAATAAAAAGAGCAATATGATTATGAACTTTCTTTCAATTTTATTAAACATTCTATGCCATATGTTTAATAATATAATATATTATGATTGTAATATAATATATTTATAAAATGTTAACGGCAGTAGATTAAAGTAGAACGACAGTGATGGACAAATTGTGTATATTTTACTGGAAGGAGCATTGGTCTTTTGCCAGCACTTTTTCAGTTTTCCTTGCACCCAAATTGCTCTAAAATATTATCTTCATTGTTTTGCACTCTGGTATTATTTCTTATTTATTCACTCCTTTTTCTATTCATCTATATAATATTCATTTCAATGATTTGAATCCTTTTAAAAAATCATATGTACTCTTGAGTTAGATTTGTCAAATTGATGACATCTGGCTTTTTTTAACGATATAATTATGATTGCCACAGAATGTAATATCATATACGTACGTATATACGCTTGGTTGCAGCGGATGAATTGTGAAAATTTTGACATCATTACCATCGGCAACGATAAAACTGACATGTATACATTAACACCAGTATTAGACATTCAAAAACAAAGGCATTTTCACAAGAAATCTTTACATAAAATAAATTATAAAATGACTTTGTCCACATAAATTCAAGCAGTCAAATTGCCGATATGAGCGTAAATATTACCAAATGACCTGGAAAAGCTATACAATGTATTTAAATTTCATTCTACACAGCGGTATTTCAAAGACAATTGTTGCGAGATTGATGCTGTGTCCGATGATCTAAACAATAAATGCGATTGAAAAGACCACAGCTTCCAATTCAATTTTATGGCAGAACCCCGTTGCTACCGAAAATATTTTATTGCAGAGGCTAAGTTGGCAGTCATAAACCAAAACAAACATATACCCTCAATAATTAGTTAATTGCCGCGCGCATGCAGTAACTGCATGACGTAAGGAAAACCCCAAGCTTGGTTGGTCGCTATTTATGTAAACACTTAAAATAGTAACACCCTAATATGCACGGAATGCCCTCATGACAGACACCACACTTCACACGCTAGTTTTCGTATTAAATGTGTGATTTTCCTTCTGATTTAGATCTATTAGAAAAGAACTAGATTTTTTTCTTCAGAATTCCTCTTTTAGCCGCAGAAATTTACTTGTCCACGGACAAGTAAACTGCATAATTTTACTTGCCCGGACCTACAATTTTACGACTCGGGCAACTCGGACAATTGATTTTGCCGGCCCTGAATACCAGGATAAACTGGCAAATTAATCAGTTTTGGATATTGGGAATTTCAAATTAATAGATATTTTTTTTTTAAAGTCATGACTTACCTTCACATCAATTCTTAGGATGGTAGGCTGTTGCATTCTTTAGTCAATGGTTGGACAAGCTTATAGTGTTTAAGGCCATGTTGACTTTAACCTTTGACCTCAAAATCAATAGGGGTCATGCACTAGTCATAATAACCTCCACACCAAATCTAGGGACTGTAGGCCAAAGAGGTCAATAATGATCAACGCTCTTCTTTTAATGTTTAAGGGGAATATTTCAAAAAATAGGGGAAGTCATATCATCACTAAGGTTTCAAAGCAATATCCTAAACGGTGTATAAAAACTTGGTGGTCAGAAATCATAATTAAAAGTAGTAAAAGAAGTACTGTCATCTTAAAATTTACAAGATATTATGCCCGCAAGCCGTGGTGATATCAAACACAATTTGATAAAGTTTCAAAGTAATGGTGAAAAGTCAGGACATGCAAACACCATTAAGATAATGAAAGGGGCAAAATAGACTTACTCCCCGGATAAGAAAATTTTGGGTTTTCCCAGCTTAATCCAGCAGTACAAACAAACTTTTACAGTTGCAGTTTTTGAAAATTTAAATAAGCATACGAGACTGAATTATCTATTGTAAAGGGTAGCACACCTTGAAGCTATTACAGTAAAAATTTGTTTGTACTGGGGGATTACCTTGTAAAATCCCTTATTGCCGAATTCAGGATAACAACTATTCCGTAAAAATTCACAATATGGTTATATACTCTTGCAATCAGGAAAAAATTATAATTCGGGAAAAAAACTGTTTTTTTCAAACCCAAAAGGGAAATTTTTAAAAATTTTGGCACTTAAAGTTCATCTTTAAATTTACCTAAAATTTACCCAAAAGTTTGAAATTGCGTTTTTTCCCCTTTAAATCCAAATAACGGGTTTTGGAACCCGGGGAGGATCATAATGACCCGCCATTTAAAGGGCAGGAAAATTGGGTTCTTTTCCCCAAGGGGACGTTTTCTGGCACACCTTTCGTGCTTGCCAGCTTAGGATGTCAAAATGGCCCCAAACAAGTTGAAGACCAACAAGATCCTTCAATGCATCTATAATCAAAGTATCATGATATGGTTAAGTAGTTACATTAAACCTAAATGTTTGCCCGCTTGTCTCAATACCAAGAGCATAGGACTAGTAATCAAGTGTTAGCTTGCTGATCCTCAGGCAAGGCAAATTTCCTCTGTGGATCATCTTCGATCATTTGTCACCTTATGACCCACTGCTGATTCAGAAATCATGTGGAATTAGTTGTCAGTAAATTGTAGAGAACTTGGTAAATAGAAATTGAATATCCAGGAAAGCTGATTTAAAAAAGGACCCAACTTTGCCAAAATGTTATAACAAGAGGCCATGAATGGCCCTGAGGTCGTCGCTCACCTGTATATAGGGCCCCCCCACCCCCCCCCCCCCAAATTTTTACCCAAGGGCTTTTATTTGTTTATTTGAACAGACTTGGTAGACACCCATAAGAAGATGTTTCATGCTAAACATCTAAGTTCTAAGCTCACTGGGTTTTTTTTAAAAAAAGATTTTTTTAAAGTTTTTTACTTATACACATATAGTTAAAAACAATGACACCCCTGGGGCAGGGCCAGTTTTGACCCCAGGGCTTTTATTTGAACAAACTTTGTAGATATTTACTTAAAGATGTTTCATGCTTAATATCTAAACTCTAGCTATTTGGGTTTTTTCAAAGAAGATTTTAAAGTTTTTGCTATACACATATAAGGAAAATCAATGACCCCGCCAACCCCGGGCGGGGCCAATTTTGACCCCAGGGCTTTTATTTGAACAAACTTGGTAGACACCCATTAGAACATGTTTGATGCTAAATATCTTAGCTCTAGCTCTTTGAGTTCTTTAAAAGAAGATTTTTTAAGTTTTTACTATATGCATATAGGGAAAATCAATTACCCCCTGGGGCAGGGCCAATTTTGACCCCAGGGCTTTTATTTGAACAAACTTGGTAGACACTCATTAGAAGATGTTTCATGCTAAATATCTTAGCTCTAGCTCTTTGGGTTCTTTAAAAGAAGATTTTTTAAGTTTTTTACTATACACATATAGGGAAAATCTATAGACCCCCCTGGGGCGGGGTCAATTTTTGACCCCAGGGCTTTTATTTTGAACAAACTTGGTAGGACACTCACTAGAAGATGTTTCATGCTTAATATCTTAGCTCTAGCTCTTTGGGTTCTTTAAAAGAAGATTTTTTAAGTTTTTACTATATATATGCATATAGGGAAAATCAATGACTCCCTGGGGCAGGGCCAATTTTGACCCCAGGGCTTTTATTTGAACAAACTTGGTAGACATTCACTAGAAGATGTTTCATGCTTAATATCTAAGCTCTAGCTCTTACGGTTCTTTAAAAGAAGATTTTTTAAGTTTTTACTATATGCATATAGGGAAAATCAATGACCCCCTGGGGCGGGGCCAATTTTGACCCCAGGGCTTTTATTTGAACAAACTTGGTAGACACTCATTAAAAGATGTTTCATGCTAAATATCTTAGCTCTAGCTCTTATGGTTCTTTAAAAGAAGATTTTTTAAGTTTTTACTATATGCATATAGGGAAAATCAATGACCCCCCGGGTGGGGCCAATTTTGACCACAGGGCTTTAATTTGAACAAACTTGGTAGACACTCACTAGAAGATGTTTAATGCTTAATATCTTAGCTCTAGCTCTTTGGGTTCTTTAAAAGAAGATTTTTTAAGTTTTTAATATATGCATATAGGGAAAATCAATGACCCCCTGGGGCAGGGCCAATTTTGACCCCAGGGCTTTTATTTGAACAAACTTTGTAGACACTCACTAGAAGATGTTTCATGCCAAATATCTAAGCTCTAGCTCTTAGGGTTGTTTAAAAGAAGATATTTAAAGATTTTTCTTTCGTTGTCATGGCAACCAGAGTTCTGCATGGAATTAAATTCTTTGAACAATTTTTAAAGGTGACCACCAAAGGAACATTCCTGTGATGTTTGGATGAAATTGGCTCAGTGGTTTATGAGGAGATGTCATTTAAAGCAAAAGTTTACGGACGCCGGACGGACGGACGCCGGATAGACGGACGGACGCCGGACGAAAAGCGATCACAAAAGCTTACCCTGTCACTTTGTGACAGGTGAGCTAACAAGAGCTGTCACAGGAGACAGCGAAGCTCGACTAATGAAATACTGGACGCAGTTAGGAGGACAAAACTATGAAAGAAAAATCAATTATGTATAATTATGTATTAAGTTATAGTAAAACAAGCAATTATCATAGTATTGCAAGCAATCCATAAGTCCCCTACCGGTAAGAGCCCAAGCAACATTCTGAAGGGCCATTCACTTATGTTTCTATTTTAAGTAAATTTGTTGAAAAAGTTCTTTAAAAGTGATCACAGTGAACAGACAGACAGACAGACTGAAGGACAGTCTAAAGTTATTTTTTAAACATCCCTGTTATCAAAATATAACATTTTAAAAGCAAAATTAAAAAAAAAAGGAGATAACGATGTCATACATGATGTGAGTGTAACAAAGAACAATTAGTAATGAAGGTATGAATATTGAATATTTATTTTGAAATTGAAGTAAATGAAAGTTAAAAGAACAAATAGGAAAAATTAAAAGTTTAAGGAGGAGATAATTCTGGAAATATGGATGCTAGATTTATAAACCTTGTCATATTATAATGATGTGGGAGTTTGAAGAAAATTCTATCATGATTGAAGAAGTTGGAGTAAAAATTACCAATTTCTCAAAAAAAAGTCTAAGTTCAAAAGGGCATAATTCTGGAAATAGTCTTGCTAGAGTATTGAACACTCACAAATGTTGAGTGATAATAAGAAACATTTATATGAAGTTTGAAGTAGATACGTTCAGAAAAAAAGAAGTTATTAAAAAAAATAATGTTTTTTTTTCATGAAAATTTTAAGTTCAAGGGAGGTAATTCTAATAAATTTTGTACTAGAGTTGTAAAACTTTGTCACATATGATGTGGTTGATGACTAGCAACTTATTTTTAAAGTTTGAAGAAAATACCTTAAGAAATAAAGAACTTATAGTGAAAAAACTTAAAAAACTAGAATCAGAAATCTTGAAATTCAGTCTATTTGTTGCCATAGCAACCAGAATTTTCAACACAGGAAGATAAGAAAAGGATGTGCATAATTTCCATACTGCCATCTACCCATATGTCAAGTTTCATAAAAATATTTTCAATACTTTTTGCGTTATCACTGGATCCAGGTTATGTGTAAAATCTGCCATATTTTCAGTCTATTTGTTGCCATAGCAACCAGAATTTTCAGCATAGGAAAAAAAGAAAAAGACGTGCATAATCTCCATACTGCCATCTATCCATATATCAAGTTTCATAAAAAAATTTTCAGTACTTTTTGCGTTATCGCCGGATCCAGGTTATGTGTAAAATTTGCCATATTTTCAGTCTATTTGTTGCCATAGCAACCAGAATTTTCAACATAGGAAGAAAAGAAAAAGACGTGCATAATCTCCATACTGCCATCTATCCATATACCAAGTTTCATTAAAATATTTTCAGTACTTTTTGTGTTATCGTGGGATCCAGTTTTGTGGACGGACGGACTGACGGACGGACAGACGGACAGACAGACAGACGGACAGACAGACGGAGGGTAAACCTAAAGTCCCCTCCGGTAAACCGGTAGGGGACTAAACATAATATTTGTTAACATAAATTCCAAGATCAAGGGGAATAATTCTAGAAATAGTCATGCTAGAGTTATGGACCTTGTCACACAACATTTGTGTAATGATAAGAAATATATATTTGAAGTTTGAAGTAGATACCTTAAAAAGAAAAGAAGTTATTATATTTCTTAAAGAAAATCCTAAGTTCAAAGAGAGATAAATCTGTAAATATTGCATCAAGAGATATGAACATTGTCACATAAAATGTAATTGTTGATAAGGAATAAGTATTTGAAATTTGAGGTAGATACCTTTAAAAATAAAAAAGTTATAATAAAAAATAACATTTTTCTAGTAATAAAAATCTAAGTTTATGGGGAGATAATTCTTGCAATATTGGTGCTAGAGTTATGAACCTTGTCACATAAGATGTGGATGATGATAACGTAAACATATTTGAAGTATGAAGTTGATCCCTTTAGAAATAAATAAATAACAGAAAAAAAAAAAAAAAAAATTATGGAAAATTCTAAGTTCAAAGGGAGATAAATCTGAAAATATTGGTGCTAGAGTTATGAACCTTGTCACATAAGATGGGGATGATGATAATGTAAATACATTTGAAGTATGAGGTTGATCCCTTAAGAAATAAAGAAGAATCAGTAAGAAATAGTACTTTTTGAGGAAAATTCTAAGTTCAAGGGGAGATAAATCTGAAACTATTGGTGCTAGAGTTATGAACCTTGTCACATAAGATGGGGATGATGAACAGGTACATATATTTGAAGTATGAGGTTGATCCCTTAAGAAATAAGGAAGTAACAGTAAAAAATAGTATTTTTTAAGGAAAATTCTAAGTTCAAGGGGAGATAAATCTGAAAATATTGGTGCTAGAGTTATAAACCTTGTCACATATGATGTGGTTGATGATAAGGAACATATATTTGAAGTTTGAAGTTGATACCTTAAGAAATGACAAAGTTATAGTGAAAAATATTTTACTGCACCAAAACTTTAATCTAAAATCTGGACGCGGACGCCGAGCTGGGGCGAGTAGGACAGCTCTCCATATACTTCGTATAGTCGAGCTAAAAATGTGTTAAAATAAATGTAAACAAGAATGTCGAACGACACATATACCCCCCTTTCTAGCCATTGACTCACATAATTGGTAATTTTATAACAGAAACTTGCCAAAAATGGGTACATGGAAGTGTTCAATTATGGAAAAATCAAGGGAAACCATTTTGACATTTAAGGCCCATGTGACATTTACCTTTGACCTAATGACCCCAAAATCAATAGAGGTCATCTTCTACTAATGACCAATAACTAGGTGAAATATGAAGACTTTGTGATGAATACTTTTCAAGATAATCAGCGGAAACCATTTTGACATTCAAGGCCCCTGTGACCTTGACCTTTGACCTAGTGACCCCAAAATCAATAGGGGTCATCTACTAGTTATGACCAATCACTATGTGAAATATGAAGACTTTGTGATGATTACTTTTCAAGATAATCAGCAGAAACCATTTTGACATTTTAAGGTCACTGTGACCTTGACCTTTGACCTAGTGACCTCAAAATCAATAGGGGTCATCTACTAGTGATGACCAATCACTATGTGAAATATGAAGACTTTTTGATACATACTTTTCAAGATAATCAGCGGAAACCATTTTTAAATTTTAAGGTCCCTGTGACCTTGACCTTTGACCTAGTGACCCCAAAATCAACAGGAGTCATCTACTAGTGATGACCAAACACTATGTGAAATATGAAGACTTTGTGATACATACTTTTCAATATAATCAGCCGAAACCATTTTGACATTTAAGGCCCATGTGACCTTGACCTTTGACCTAGTGACCCCAAAATCAATAGGGGTCATCTACTAGTGATGACCAATCACTGTGTGAAATATTAAGACTTTGTGATAAATTTGTTTGTTTGTTTGTTTAATTCATTTTACGCCTTTTTCAACAGTATTTCAGTCATATAGGCGGGTAGTTTCCTAACCATCGTTCCTGGAGAGTTACACCAGTACTAGACTACCTTCCTCCGCGCTAAACTACCAAAGCATCTCCGGGGATCGAACCCACACCAGAGACGTAACTGGATTAGAAGTCATCGACTCTAACCCCTCGACCACGGAGGCGGTTGTTTGTGATAAATACTTTTCAATACTTTTCAAGATAATCAGCGGAAACGATTTGGACATTTAAGGTCCCTGTGACCTTGACCTTTGACCTAGTGACCCCAAAATCAATAGGGGTCATCTACTAGTTATGACCAATCACTGTGTGAATTATGAAGACTTTGTGATACATACTTTTCAAGATAATCAGCGGAAACCATTTTGATATTTAAGGTCCCTGTGACCTTGACCTTTGACCTAGTGACCCCAAAATCAATAGGGGTCATCTACTAGTTATGACCAATCACTATGTGAAATATGAAGACTTTGTGATAAATACTTTTCAAGATAATCAGCGGAAACCATGTGGTCTACCGACGGACAGACCGACCGACAGACAGACCGACATTAGCAAAACAATATATCCCCCTTCAAACGGACCGACAGACAGACCGACATTAGCAAAACAATATACCCCCTCTTCTTCAAAGGGGGGCATAAAAACATTAAAGTCCCACAATTTACTAAGATGGCATATACTTACCAGTGATTGCAAGGTGTACATGTTTATCAATGATTAACAAAGGTCAGTCTTTGGTACTTATTTACATCAGCGCAAACATACAGGAAGAATCACACACAAAACAAGAGGGCCATGATGGCCCTGAAGTGGCTCACCTGTATATAGGCCCCCTGAGCGGGGCCAGTTTAAACCCCAGGGCTTTTATTTGAACAAACTTGGTAGACACCCATTTGAAAATGTTTCATGCTAAACATCTAAGGTCTAGCTGGTCAAGTTTTTTCTTTTCACATATAGTTAAAAACAATGACACACCTGGGGCAGGGCCAGTTTTGACCCATTAAAGGCTTTTATTTGAACAATCTTTGTAGACACTTACTAGAAAATGTTTCATGCTTAATATCTAAACTCTAGCTATTCGGGTTTTTTCAAAGAAGATTTTTAAGGTTTTGCTATACACATATAAGGAAAATCAATGTCCCCTGGGGCGGGGCCAATTTTGACCCCAGGGCTTTTATTTGAACAAACTTTGTAGACACTCACTAGAAGATGCTTCGTGCTTAATATCTAAACTCTAGCTATTGTTTTTTTTTCAAAGAAGATTTTTTAAGTTTTTCCTATACACATATAAGGCAAATCAATCATCCCCGGGGCGGGGCCAATTTTGACCCTAGGGCTCTTATTTGAACAAACTTGGTAGACATCCATTAGAACATGTTTCATGCTAAATATCTTAGCTCTAGCTCTTTGAGTTCTTAAAAAGGAGATTTTTTAAGTTTTTACTATATGCATATAGAGAAAATCAATGACCCCCTGGGGCGGGCCAATTTTGACCCCAGGGCTTTTATTAGAACAAACTTGGTAGACATCCATTAGAAAATGTTTCATGCTAAAAATCTTAGATCTAGCTCTTTTGGTTCTTTAAAAGAAGATTTTTTTAAGTGTTTACTATATGCATATAGGGAAAATCAATGACCCCCTGGGGCGGGGCCAATTTTGACCCCAGGGCTTTTATTTGAACAAACTTAGTAGACACCAATTAGGGGATGTTTCATGCTAAATAACTTAGCTCTAGGTCTTTGGGTTCTTTAAAAGAAGATTTTTTAAGTTTTTACTACAGTCAACACTGTATTAAGAGACCACTCAAGGGACTGCCAGAAAGTGGTCTCTTAATAAAGTGGTCTCTCAATAGAATTCTGGAAAATTCGAGACTTTTTTATATTACAAGTCATAGATATAATTACATCTTTTTTTATAAAACCAAAACTGTCCAATATTATGTATGTATTACAATGTACAGTTTCATAATTACATTTATGCCTTTTTAAAACAAGAGGGCCATGATGGCCCTGGGGTCGCTCACCTGTACATAGGCCCCCAGGGCGGGGCCAGTTTAAAACAAAGGGCTTTTACTTAAACAAACTTGGAAGACACCCATTAGAAGATGTTTCATGATGTTAAGTTTTTACTATACACAAATAATGAAAAACAATGACTTTTGCCCCCCCCGCCCTCCCCCTGGCAGGGCCAATTTTAACCCAAGGGCTTTTATTTGAACAAACTTGGTAGACATCCATTAGAACATGTTTCATGCTAAATATTTTAGCTCTAGCTCTTTGGGTTCTTTAAAAGAAGATTTTTAAGTTTTTAATTACTATATGCAATATAGGGAAAATCAATGACCCCCTAGGGCGGGGCCAATTTTGACCCCAGGGCTTTTATTTGAACAAACTTGGTAAACTACCATTAGAACATGTTTGATGCTAAATATCTAAGCTCTAGCTCTTTGGGTTCTTTAATAGAAGATTTTTAAGTTTTTACTCTATGTATATAGGGAAAATCAATGACCCCTGGGGCGGGGCCAATTTTAACCCCAGGGCTTTTATTTGAACAAATTTGGTAGACACCCATTAGAAGATGTTTCATGCTAAATATCTTAGCTCTAGCTCTTTGGGTTCTTTAAAAGAAGATTTTTAAGTATTTACTACATGTATATAGGGAAAATCAATGACCCCTGGGGCTGGGCCAATTTTGACCCCAGGGCTTTTATTTGAACAAACTTGGTAGACACTCATTAGAAGATGTTTCATGCTTAATATCTTAGCTCTAGCTCTTAGGGTTCTTTAATAGAAGATTTTTAAGTTTTTACTACATGTAGCCTGGGTCTCCACGGTACCAGTGTACATATTTTATACTAGGTGTTTTTCATATAAAAATTTATTGACTTGAAAAAAAGAAGGAATAAACAACTTCATTAACATTTAATCCTCTTAAAATTACATTACAGAGTTCTGTTACTCTGAAATTCTCGCTCATTGTGAATGTAAACAATGGTCGACCATTTTGTATGACGTAGTTAAACAGACTTTATGCTACCGGTGCACTGGTAAAGATGTTATTTTTATGGAAAGCCATTGCAGTTTTAATAGCAAAAATATCATTTTAGCATTCTTGTATTCATATCTGAAAAAAAAAAAAACGCGTTAAAACAACATAAAAACGTGTGTTTCAATAATTTACTGTTCATCTTTAATGACTCCCAAGGGATCTCTGTTTTAGAACCTTTTCCTCCCAATTACAGGTGTATATTATACCATGTGGCTGGATTCAAAAATTCCCCTTCACTTAATTTTAGTGTTGTTGTGATTGTCTGGTCCTTTTGTATCATTGAATCAATTTTATTTCTATATGATGAAGATAAAATATCAATATGGTACTTTACACAGGCTCCCTTAAAAGACTGAATGAAACTGACTTTTTAATTTTCATAAACTATTTTATATGCACTAATGGCTTTCCATAGATTAATTTTTTCCCGCCAAAAATGATGTCAAAAGGTCAAGTGACATGTACTGGAGGTTGAATGACTCAGCACCTGTCATTTTTTATTTTCTTGGAAAAAAAATGTGTTTTGTAGAGAGACTAATTTATGCAATGGAAAAATAGGATAGTAAAATAAAAATAAGGTAGGATATGTGAAATATTTCCTTCAGAAACTCATGAAAATGTTTAAAAACTTTGAAATAGCCTATATTACTGGGAGCAGGTCAATATAAACACTCGGTAGGTGGTGTTGAGAAAAATATCGCGAGATTTGTGAGTATACCGGTACCGTGGAGTCACCGGTCTCATGGGGTTCGAGAATATATAGGGAAAATCAATGACCCCTGGGGCTGGGCCAATTTTGACCCCAGGGCTTTTATTTGAACAAACTTGGTAGACATCCATTAGAACATGTTTCATGCCAATATCTTAGCTCTAGCTCTTTGGGTTCTTTAAGAGAAATTTTTTTAAGTTTTTACTATATGCATATAGGGAAAATCAAAGACCCCCTGGGGCGGGGCCAATTTTGACCCCAGGGCTTTTATTTGAACAAACTTGGTAGACACCCATTAGAAGATGTTTCATGCTAAATATCTTAGCTCTAGCTCTTTTGGTTCTTTAAAAGAAATGTTTTTAAGTTTTTACTATATGCATATAGGGAAAATCAATGACCCCCTGGGGCGGGGCCAATTTTGACCCCAGGGCTTTTATTTGAACAAACTTGGTAGACACCTATTAGAACATGTTTGATGCTCAATATCTTAGCCATAGCTCTTTGAGTTCTTTAAAAGAAGATTTTTTAAGTTTTTACTATATGCATATAGGGAAATTCAATGACCCCCCGGGGCCGGGCCAATTTTGACCCCAGGGCTTTTATTTGAACAAACTTGGTAGACACTCACTAGAAGATGTTTCATGCCAAATATCTAAGCTCTAGCTCTTTGAGTTTTTTAGAAGAAGATATTTAAAGTTTTATCTTTTGGTTGCCATGGCAACCAGAGTTCTGCATGGAATTAAATTCTTTGAACAATTTTCAAAGGTGACCACCAAAGAAACATTCCTGTGAAGTTTGGATGAAATTGGCTTATTGGTTTATGAGGAGATGTCATTTAAAGTAAAAGTTTATGGACGACGGACGGATGGTTGCCGGACGAAAAGTGATCACAAAAGCTCACCCTGTCACTTTGTGACAGTTGAGCTAAAAAACAACACCTTGAATAAGAATGGGCTGGCTGTAATCAAATTTAAAAAGGGTAAACAAGGTTTTAGTACCTGATGGATTATCAGCCTTTTCTGACTTGCAGAAGTCCCAAAACTGGTAAAAGTCTTCTGGCATTTCCACGAGGAACTTCTGTTTAATATTTTCTCTGACATTTTCAGGTGATGCTGGAGGTTCTTCATCTACTTCTTCACTGTCATCACTCTCTGCTCTATGTGATTCATTTCCACTATCTACAATTGAAATTAACCCTTACTATGCCAAGTAACTGAAATAAACATATCCATCTTTCAAGCTGAACAAAACCATTCATCATTTAAGGCTATATATCAAAATATGTTTCCAAATAGGACTAAATACGGTACAGTTAGAACAGATGGCACAGATGTGCTCGTAAATCTTGGTGACTTAACACTTATGTATTACCTCAAGAGCAAGCATCAACACGTACCAAACACAAAAAGACCGATAATCCAGATTATTCCTGATCTATATCTGCAGTTTAGCAATAATAAGCATTTCACTTGTTTTCCTTGTTAAGGGAATTTCACTGCACAAACAAACAGTAGTGTCAATATTCACTATCACCTATGAAAAACTTTCTTTATATATAGAAAAGTGCTTATTTCAAATTAATAAAGCACTCAAAGATCACTATTACTCATTTGAGAAATGACATTTTATATATTCTTACCATCGTGTATATCATTCCCCTTGTCTGTTTCACTTTCATCAACCTCAGGCTCTTCATCACTAACTTCATGAACCTTCTGTTTGTCTTCCTTCTTCTTACCAAAGAAATCATCTAATGTCTTTCCTTTACCCTTTGCTGTAGTCTCAGTTTTTCTTTTCTTCAACTTCGGTTCATCTCCCTGAAGAAGAAAACAAGACATTCAACAACCACAGAACAAAAAACAAAAAAAAACTAATTTACTAAACAAAGGGTTTTTGAAGCTGTCCATGTTTGATGGTTGTCAGGTTTTGGTGGTCTCCTATCAGTACCATACACTGTTCGAATCATTCTACTTAATAGGCAATTTGACAAAATAAAATTTAAGTTACAAGGGGCATAACTCCTTAAATTTGCATTCAGAATCATATGCCCTTTGTCTCACATCTTATCTTTTGTCCTACCTTTACTTTTTTATGGGGGGGGGGGGGCTTTTGTCTATGTGGAAATTTCATGGGGGGGCTTTTGTCCACCTTGTCATTTTTAGAAGGGGGGGCTTTCGTCCGGGGGGGCTTTTGTCCTACACTAGAGTTTGAGATTACACATCTTCTGATAACTTGAAATGATCGTAATGACAGCTTTATTTCCTTCAAGAGTAATCAATTCCCTACCATTTGGTACCAAAATATTGAAAATTGGTGAAAAAATGTTGAAGTTATGGAGTTCATATTAAGATGAGTGCTGAAAATTGAGCGGCGAGTTGCATACCTTTACTAAATATATATGTATCAATTTTTTATTTTTTGTAGGAAATGAAGGTTATTGAATTAAAAGCATAAACCAAATATTAAAACATGTTTCAAATGAAAAATACTGTATTTTACATGGTTTTGAGAGGTAGGAGGGCTGTAGAGTGGGTGTGGGGGTGAGGGGGGATGCGGGGGTAGTGACCAATCAACGCGCCGAACACCTATGGAAGTGTCTGGAGGGTGAAGTGTCTTGCTACCATTATCTGATTGGAGTTCGCGCCGAAGCGCGGCGCCCTTATGGAATGAAATTAGATTTTGTGAATGGGCGACAGCAACTTCTCGAGCCTTTTAGTCAGTCATAATAAAAGCCGATCATTCCGATCGGTGATTAAAAAAAATGTCTCGATATGTACAAACAATGAATAGCGAACTGGAGAATTTCGCAATGCATAAAATAACCTTTTCCGTCTCTTCGTTTTTTTGTTGTTTTTTTTTTTTTTTATTTATCATTTTGTAGTACACAGTGGGTTATTATGGTATGTTAAAATAGAATGATGAGTTGATGACCTAAATATTCCGAAAATCTATTTATAGAGGGATGTACTGCTATTGGTAATTCCCGGTCTCTCCCGGTCTATTTTGACCGGGATTTACTAGTGAATCACACGTTTATTGTCCGGTCTCTCCCGGTTTTGGAGTAGATGTTTGATATCGTTACAGAACAGACCAACTATTTTACAGATAAATAAGTTTTTTTTTCCAAAATGAATGTTTGTCACATCAACAACAACAATAGCATGTTTCATTTTATCTATATGAGATAAAAACAATAAATATGTGCAATAATTGAGAAAAAGGTACATTTTATGGTATTAATGTGACACTATCAACTTTGAAACATTTTATTTAATTTGTTATTCGTGTTTAGTAAAGATGCCGAGGAATTATTCAAAGTTACAAATTAGATTTTATGAATTATTCAATTGATTGATAATTTAAAAAATGATAAAGTAAAATACAAATGTACATGTACATTGTTTAAGAATAAACAATATTATATATTGAAAGATTAAGCATAATTTACTGACTTTTTCCAGTTAAGTTTTGACTTATAATCGTCGGTCAATATGACAATTGAATTCTTAAAATTTATTTTACAATTTTGATAAAAAAAAAAGAGTAGTAAACGTAAAAACTCAATATTAAAATAGCACATAAAACACAAAAAGAGAGGAAAACAATATTCATAAAATCTGTATTTTTTATATTAACATAGATATTACAATTATTGTATAATAAACAATTATACTCAACATGATCAACATGATCAACATGGTAATATATCCAGTGTCATATTTTTACTAAGTGTGAACAGATACCTTAAGAGAGGGTCTTCGCTAATAGCGATAACATAATAAGAGACAATTCCACAAGTGTGGTGTTGATCATGCGTTACACAGTGTTGCATCTAGGCCGCGCGATTGCGCGATTTGCGCATTTTTTATGCAGATCGCGCATTTTCTTGAAGTCAGTGCGCGCCAAGTCGCGCATCTAACAATCTTTTCAACTTAATTCTTTTTATCTTCATCGTATCGTAATGTTTGTTTTCATTCGTGGTTATGACTAAAATACGTACTAAATCGCGTGTAGCAGCCGACTAAGTCATCTCGCGTGTGTTTTGTAGTATTCGTCAATATTTTATTTTTTCTACTTCCGTTTTTGAGCGACGATAGCTGTCAAAAATGCCTGAATGTAAAATAAATGAACTCTATTCGGTATGTCATATTGTTAGGTCAATGTATGTCCCCCACATTTTTTTCAAATCCCCCACATTTTTCAATTGAGTGGGGGACAATCCCCCATAATTTTGAAATTCTAGATGCAACACTGGTTACACATATGCATTATAAATGATGGTATACATGTATATCCGTTGCTTTTAATAATCACGATCATAAAGAAATAACAAGTAATATTCTAATCTCTAGCATGCCAATCAAAGTTCATAATGAACAATGTCTTTCGTCCGTTCATTCTGGTAAAATCAAATTAACCATTGAAAAGTTTATCAGAATATCTTGTCATCATAGGTCTACTAGTTCATCTTCACTTTCTGCATTTCTTGCTTGGACGCCCTTTGATGCAAAGCATCAATGCTTTTCTTGTTATAGCGAGTTCGACGAGCTGGCCCAAAGGGCCTGCTCTCAAAGCGAGCTTTACGGTAACGCGAGTACCTGCTAAGTGATGGTTTTGAAAACTTTCGTCCAAAGTACCGAATTGGACACATCGCAACCTTTCGATAAAAACTGAGGAATTCTGACTGAAAACGGAGGTGTAGACTGGTCACCCGCGCACGTCTATGGGAACCATAATTGGACAGGGAACCAGAATAACGGAAGCTGTGTATAAAATATTGAATGATAAAATGAAAATCGAAGGCGCCATTTTGTTTGAAGTCTGATACATAAAAACAATTTTTTGTCGAATTTTGTTGTGAAAACTATCTAGAATGAAAGAAAATGGTCTGACAAAGAAAATGAATCCGAACACCAATATCTTTTATTCAGTCGTTAACGCTGTACAGACGTTTAAAGTATTGTTTACGTGACGTCACAATGTAGCGCCAAACAGCACGTGCAAAACAAACAAATCAAGTACGCTGTTTTACATATATTTCACTTTAAATAATCTTTATTTCGCTTGAAAAATATAGAGTGAAATAAAATAAACAAAGTTTTATTAACGTTTTCAAAACTCGTTACTCATTTCACGACAGGGGCGGAGCCATATTTAACACAGTACGTGTGACGTCACACGCACTCGTTACTGCATTTGAAATAAAAATGAGCGATTATTTCATACTATTTCACGTAAAAAGTACATCGAGCTCGCTTTGAGGCTTTGCCTTTTTCATATTAATTTGTTAGGACTTAAGTTATGAGTTTTATGATTACATGCATGTATGTCGATCAAAAGCTATACATAGCTTACGTTTTGTGAAACGTTATATATGCATACGGACAATAAACTATGATAAATAAATTTTGATTTGATTTGATCTGTTGATTTGGTCAACACAAACTGTCTTTTTCTGGCGGGAAAATAAACAATCAGCTAAATATTATAATCACAATGACATCTTTATAAATGGATGTAAAAAGATACCTCATCATCATTTCTGTTTGGGTGACTAAATTGCTGGAGATGTTGTGGGTTTTTCCTGTAACATTTACCACCAAATTTGCAAGGGGTTTTTGGATTTTTTGTTGCCATTTTCCTCCTTGTTGAAGAGCATCATAAAATGCGAAATATTTTTTTTCGCGAAAATGCACAAAGTCATAAAGCAAGAGGACCATGATGGCCATCAATCGTTCACCTGAGTAGATATTCAAATAAACAAAATCGCATTATAAATACCACAGGTGTTCGGCGCGTTGATTGGTCACGTCACCAAAATAAGTGTATTAATAAGTGAAGGTTTGCAACTCGCCGCTTATATTTTTAGCACTCATCCCCCCCCCCCCTAATTTCACCAGTGATTATAAGACATTGGTTGAAAATCAATTATACAAATTTCAATATGCAGGGGTTGGTGTATAAAAAGAATTAATTTGTTGAATTGATACCTTTTCATATTATTATATACGTTATATAGTCTTTACACAAAGTATATTTAAATTGAACATTACTTTTAGATGTTGACTATAGATTTTTTAAAAGTTTTTATTTTTAGCTCTGGCGACAATTTTGGTCGGCAGACCGAAACCATTTGAGCAAATTTTATAGAAGTCTATCCAACGACCATTTATGTATATTGCATCAAAATCGAGCCAATGGTTTCAAAGCAGGAGATGTAGATAAAGATTTTTAGCTATTGCAGCTATTTTATTCAGCACACCAGAACAATATAAGCAACTTTAGTAAAGGATTGGCCAATGATCATTTCTACACAGTTTAATCAAAATCTATGGACGGTTTAGGACAAAATGATTTTTTAAAAAAAATTCTATTTTTGCTCTGAATTAAAAGGCCATCTTTTTCAGCAGACCGGATCGAACCATTTGAGCAATTTATTCTAGATGACTCTCCATGGATCATCCCATTTTAGTTTCATAAAAATAAACTGAAAAGTTAAGTTATGTTAAAGTTATTATTTAAAAGTGTTTTAATTTTTAGCTCTGGTGGCCATCTTGTTCAGCAGATCAGAACCATTTATGAAAAAAAAATCTAAGGAGCATTCCTGTAATGTTTCAACTTACCACATAACTAAGGAATAAGATCTCATTTAAATGTTTTTCTATTGTTAGCATTGGCAGCCATCTTGTTCAACAGACCGGAACTATTTGAGCTATTTCTAATAATCATTCTGTAAAGTTTCATCAAATTCTACAAAATAATTAAGGAAGAGGTGCCGTTTAAATGTTTTTCTATTTTGAGTTCGATGGCCATCTAGATCCATTTGAACGTTTTCTAGAGGGAGGGGACTATCCAAGGATCATACCTGTTTGGTTTCATCACTACTAGTGAGCGGGTAAGAAGGAAATTTCGTATAAGTAAAAATGATAATAACGGATGATGGACGACAAGTTGTCTAAAATCCATTTATCTCTTTATTCTGCCAACCCATCTGGCAAGTTTCATAAGCAGGAATAGTGCATGCTTTAAAAAAAACATTATCAGGAAAATTCAAACCGAAAACTAGAAAACTTCAAGGATTGTGGGTCCGAGGAAGAGATTGTAGTGATGTAGACCACAGTGTCATTTGCAAAGAAGCGAATTTCAAGCTTGGAGACTTCTGCTAATGTCAAGGCGAAATAGATCTGTCTGTTGCCTGCTTAGATTACATGTAGCTTGTCTGTGCTGTCCCCTTTTATATTTTTGTAAACAGCGCATTGGTCCAGTCAGAGGAAAACCAGAAGTAAGTGATTTTTGGAAAGGATTGTGACAATGTCTGTGATTTTCATGTCTCAGTTCTTTAAGATCTACTGTCAGTCTTTGCAGGTGTTTCAGTACCCCATTCTTGTAGACAGATATATCGTCCATTTGGAAATATCAACACTATTATTTATTTTATTTATTTATCTATTTCATTTATTTATTTATTTTATTTATTTATTAGTTTTATTTTTTATGGGGGAGGGGGTGTCAAGATAAAAGAGTTTATATAAGGCAAGTTTGCTTAAGAGACAGTGGGGAGGTACTGCAAAACACTGAATGGGCATGTCTGTTCAGTAAATTGGCCTTTTATTGTTTGATTTAAGATAGTCTGTTTATTTTATCTTTAAGGGTTGTACACTTCAGGAGTCTTGTTTAAAATATTTTAAGTGGGAGTACACATTTTTTGTAGAAAATTTGTCATCGGATCATTGTCATCAAGTTTTAACATGTTTTTACACATTTTAATTTCAGTTTTTTTTATTTTTGCCTCAGTTCAAGATTTGATTTACAAGTATTACATATTTTTGTTATAGATGGTCGCTTTTCGTCAAAAAGTTTTAACCATAGAATAGAATAGAATAGAATAATTTTATTTCACCAATCAAGGGTCATACTATATGACATATATAATCACAAGCATAAAACATAAGGCATGTAACAAAATATATCAACCAACAAATTGTGTATTGTATGGTAGAAATGAAGACAATAAAGTAACTAAAGCTTAATTCGTATTATTGGAAAAACAAATAACACAGGCATAGTAATGTTAAAATAAGAAGTAAATAAATAAAACAGTATTAAAAAAAAACACACTAATTACTCATTCGATATTCAAGTACAATAATATACATTCAATGGTCTGACAAATTTTTATTACTAATAGTACTACCTAACATAAGATTTCTTTTATTATAAATTTCGAGTAGGTATTTAGAAAAGACATTCAAGACTCTAGGGTCTTCCGAGGACATTAACCAAACAAATTTCTGCTTATTATTCAACATACAAAAGTTCTTATTTGATATTTCAATTTGTCTAAATAGTAGTTCTCTATTACTATCAAATTTTGTACAACACATGGAAAAATGAATTTCATCTTCTACAAGATTGGAAGAGCAACAGTTACAATACCTTTGATTTACTGGGATCTTTTTATATCTGCCTGTTTCTATATTCAATCTGTGTCTACTTACTCTAAACTTGGTGAAGAAAGTTCTTATATCTTTGTCCTTAATATGTCTAAAGTACACTTCTCTACAAAACCTTTGCTTAAACAAAGAGTATGTTCTAAGTTTCCCTTGCAGTACCTGAGATATTCAAACACCATTTGGTTTGGTACATTTTCACTAACTTGAGTTTAACAACATTTACTAAGTTCTTATTGGTTAAACCAGCATCAGATATACCTAAATGCTTAAAACAATGTTGTACACAAGAAACCCAGCAAACTTTATTATCCGTAAATAATGTTTGACTTTTAATAAAGGCAGCAGATTGTAATTTGCTAACATTTCCACTTAGCAGTCTTTGATAAAACTTAACATAACTACATATTACATCAATAAATAGTGGATACCGTCCTAGTTCACCGCATACTGCCTCATTTGATGTTTTTTTGTGTACACCCAGAATATATTTTAAAAATTTCACATGCATCTTATTACAGGACATATTTCCAAAGGATTTCAACAACACATAATCTGTTTTTTTAACAATAGAACTACTAATATTTGGTATACCCCAAATCTCACTACCATACAGAAGAATGGGTTTAATAGTATGATCAAAAAGATGGATGATAGTATCAACATTTTGGTGTAGCTGACCAAAAATCTTACTAATCTTAAAACTTGCTTTCAGTGCTCTTTTATAAAGATCATCTTGGCAGTAACTGAAAGTACCAGATGATGCAAAAATAATTCCGAGATATTTATAACTTTTAACATGAATTACTTCAGTTCCCTTAAAGTAGAATTTCTCACTAGAAAGCCTTCCACTTTTACAAAAGGTCAAAATACTTGTCTTTTTAAGATTTACTATAAGACCATTATTGTCACAAAATGTTGATAACTTATTTAAACAATTCTGTAAACCTTTTGGTGTAGTTGACAACAATAACAAATCATCTGCATACAACAAACAACTAATTTTTACATCATTTAGACACACTTGGTCATCACTACTATCAAATACAGCTGGCAAGTCATTAATAAACATCTTAAAAAGATTTGGACTAAGATTGTCCCCTTGACGCACCCCCATCTGGTGAGAGAATGTTTCTGTTAACTTATTACCAACTTTTATGTGCATCACATTTGAGCAAAACATGTTTTAACAACGTTGAAAAAAGGTCCAGATATACCAGTATTACATAGTTTATACAAAAGAAGGGAGTGAATAACATTATCAAATGCCTTTGCAAAATCAACAAAACATGTATATAATTTAGCTCCCTTGCTGAAAAATTAATCTATCAATGTTTTCACTAAAAACAGATGTTCTGGAATTGGGTTGAAACCCAATCTGTGCTTCATTAATAATACCATTATCTATAAATTTTTGTAATCTATTATTCATTATACAATTAAATACCTTTGATAGACATGGCATAACAGATATACCCCTATAGCAGTTGGGGTCATTAGTATCACCACCTTTATGAATTGCTTTAATATAACCAACTTTCCATGAAGATGGATAAACACGCTTGAAAGTATACAATTAAACAATTTTTTAAAACTTGACAAAAGAAAACTTTGGCTAACTTTAATCATTTCATTAGTAATGGAGTCAAGACCAGCAGATTTTTTGTTTTTCAATGAAGAAATGATAATTTCCGCGGTTTCTGCGGGATTTCCGTGGAACTCTGTTGTACTTTCCGGTCAAAGGATCTTTTTGTTCTTTACAGGGATGGTATACTTTGCAGACGACTTTGCAGACAAGTTAAACATAGAGGGATTTTGCAGACAAGTTAAATAAAGAAGGATTTTAGACTTTGCAGACAATATAGATTATATAGGGGATGTTTAATCCCTTGTCATCTGGTCAAAAGGTGTGAATGGGCAATTACATTGAAGTAATGCCATTTAGAAAGTATAATTAATTTGCAAAACTTTATTTAATTAAAAAAAAATATAGTTTTAATTTGATGTTTTTTTTTTAATTTATGCTTTCATAAAAAAAATAAGAATATAAATAAAAAAAATAATAATTGCATGAGACAGTATATAATGATTATAACAAACAAACAATATAAATTTGAGGTGACTATTGGAAAAATCTGTATTGTGCAGACAAATTAATGTTGAATTTTGCAGACATGTTGAATTTTGCAGACAAGTTAAAATAAGAAGGATTTTGCAGACAAGTTAGATATAGAACAAAATATGAAATGATAGGGGATTATAAGGTAAAATCTGTATTTTGCAGACACAATTAATGTTGAATTTTGCAGACAAGTTAGATATAGAACAAAATATGAAATGATAGGGGATTATAAGGTAAAATCTGTATTTTGCAGACAGAATTAATGTTGAATTTTGCAGACAAGTTAAAATAAGAAGGATTTTGCAGACAAGTTAGATATAGAACAAAATATGAAATGATAGGGTATTTTAAGGTAAAATCTGTATTTTGCATACACAATTAATGTTGAATTTTGCAGACAAGTTAGATATAGAAAAAAATATAAAATGATAGAGGATTATAAGGTAAAATCTGTATTTTGCAGACAGAATTAAGGTTGATTTTTGCAGACAAGTTAAAATAAGAAGGATTTTGCAGACAAGTTAGATATAAAACAAAATATGAAATGATAGGGTATTATAAGGTAAAATCTGTATTTTGCAGACAGAATTAAGGTTGATTTTTGCAGACAAGTTAAAATAGATGAAGGATTTTGCAGACAAGTTAGATATAGAACAAAATATGAAATGATAGGGGATTATAAGGTAAAATCTGTATTTTGCAGACACAATTAATGTTGAATTTTGCAGACAAGTTAGATATAGAACAAAATATAAAATGATAGAGGATTATTAGGTAAAATCTGTATTTTGCAGACAGAATTAAGGTTGATTTTTGCAGACAAGTTAAAATAAGAAGGATTTTGCAGACATTTAGATATAGAACAAAATATGAAATGATAGGGTATTATAAGGTAAAATCTGTATTTTGCGGACAGAATTTAATGTTAAATTTTGCAGACAAGTTAAAATAAGAAGGATTTTGCAGACAAGTTAGATATAGAACAAAATATGAAATTTGAGGTGACTATTGGAAAAATCTGTATTTTGCAGACACAATTAATGTTGAATTTTGCAGACAAGTTAGATATAGAACAAAATATAAAATGATAGGGGATTATAAGGTAAAAGCTGTATTTTGCAGACAGAATTAAGGTTGATTTTTGCAGACAAGTTAAAATAGATGAAGGATTTTGCAGACAAGTTAGATATAGAACAAAATATGAAATGATAGGGTATTATAAGGTAAAATCTGTATTTTGCGGACAGAATTTAATGTTAAATTTTGCAGACAAGTTAAAATAAGAAGGATTTTGCAGACAAGTTAGATATAGAACAAAATATGAAATTTGAGGTGACTATTGGAAAAATCTGTATTTTGCAGACACAATTAATGTTGAATTTTGCAGACAAGTTAGATATAGAACAAAATATAAAATGATAGGGGATTATAAGGTAAAAGCTGTATTTTGCAGACAGAATTAAGGTTGATTTTTGCAGACAAGTTAAAATAGAGAAGGATTTTGCAGACAAGTTAGATATAGAACAAAATATGAAATGATAGGGGATTATAAGGTAAAATCTGTATTTTGCAGACAGAATTAATGTTGAATTTTGCAGACAAGTTAAAATAAGAAGGATTTTGCAGACAAGTTAGATATAGAACAAAATATGAAATTTGAGGTGACTATTGGAAAAATCTGTATTTTGCAGACACAATTAATGTTGAATTTTGCAGACAAGTTAGATATAGAACAAAATATAAAATGATAGGGGATTATAAGGTAAAATCTGTATTTTGCAGACAGAATTAAGGTTGAATTTTGCAGACAAGTTAAAATAAGAAGGATTTTGCAGACAAGTTAGATATAGAACAAAATATGAAATGATAGGGGATTATAAGGTAAAATCTGTATTTTGCAGACACAATTAATGTTGAATTTTGCAGACAAGTTAGATATAGAACAAAATATAAAATGATAGGGGATTATAAGGTAAAATCTGTATTTTGCAGACAGAATTAAGGTTGAATTTTGCAGACAAGTTAAAATAAGAAGGATTTTGCAGACAAGTTAGATATAGAACAAAATATGAAATGATAGGGGATTATCTTATTTTAACTTGTCTGCAAAATTCAACATTATTTCTGTCTGCGAAATACTGATTTTTCAAATAATTCCCTTTCATTTTATATTCTGTTCTATATCTAACTTGTCTGCAAAGTCCTTCTTATTTTAACTTGTCTGCAAAATTCAACATTATTTCTGGCTGCGAAAAACTGATTTTTCTAACATTCCCCTTACATTTTATATTCTGTTCTATATCTAACTTGTCTGCAAAATCCTTCTTATTTTAACTTGTCTGCAAAATCCTTCTTAGTTTAACTTGTCTGCAAAATTCAACCTCTATTCTGTCTATACTTTATGTATTAACTTAAAAAAAGTTATTTAATATTGTTTGTTTGTTATAATAATTATATTCTGTCTCATGCAATTACTTAATGTTTTTTTTTAATTATATTCTTATATTTTTTTATAAAAGCATAAATTATTCTTAAAAAAAATCATCATTAAAACTATTTTTCAAATAATAAATAAAGTTTTGCAATTAATTATAGATCTTTCTAGATGGTATTAAATCAATATAATTGCCCATTCACACCTTTTGACAAGGGATTAAACACCCCCTATATAATCTATATTGTCTGCAAAATCTAAATTCCTTCTTTATTTAACTTGTCTGCAAAATCCCTCTATGTTTAACTTGTCTGCAAAGTCGTCTGCAAAGTATACCGTCCCTTCTTTACATACGTACTGCGTAAAACGTCATCAATTGATGTGTATTTACACGGGTACCTAGGCAAATAATTTGGAGCTGGACTCCAGGAGAAAATCGTTTTATTAGGCTTAGAATTGATCTAAAATATGGTGAATATGTTTTTTTATGCAAACATTTTTCTTGGTGTAGTAAATAAGTGTTTAACATAATGATTTAAGTTGGCATTTTAACAATAGATTTCGTTTCATGACACATACTGAACTTTCGCACTCTTATCGTTTCGTAACAAACTTTGACATAATTAGGTTAAGACGGTCCTACTTAAAACAACGGTGGAGACATTAATGACCCTTAATCTCGGAAATTACTCTGACTTGATTTCTTGATAAGGTTGATTAGGAAATATAACAATTCACCCCATAACAACTCGCCCACGGTACTTTTTGTCTTTTTTAAGCGTTTGCACCATTTTAGTGACGATTTGCCCTTCGTGCTTACTTAGCGTATAATATGAAATTAGGCAAAGCCTATGAACAGGGAAGTCGTTAAAAAAATTCCGTTCATCCTTTCTGTTTTAAAGGTGTCATTCGGTATTACATGCACCGCTTCCGTTTTTCACTCAGATCACTCGGCGTTTATTATTTATCCGAAAAGTTGAGATTTTTTCCATTATCGGAATACCCCGCCAGTGATTTTTCTCACTTAATTGGGAAGAGGCCTTAGCCTCTTGATTTTGGGAAAAATTATCGCAAAAAATGCTAATTTGGGAAGTAAAAAAACAGGTTTAAGTTCAGATTTTTGGGAAAACTGCATGATTTTAATGAAAATTTCAATTGGGAAGAGGCCCTTTTTCAGAGTCTTTTATATAAGCAGAAAAATCACTGCCCGCCTATTATCATTGAGTTACATTGTAAATGGCGGCGCCCGACTAGAACTGACACTGAAAATTTCATTGATAGATATAGAATTCAGGGCTAGCACTGGCAATTTTTTACTTTGAGCCAATTTTTCGCGGCAAATATTGGCTGCCTGTATTTTATTTGGTGTGGCATTGGATATTAAGAAAAGCATTAACTATATCCAACTTAATTTTGGTAGCTACATTTTATTACATTAACAAATCTTACATATACGAGTATCATTTACAGTCAGTAATCATAATTTTAAGCTTAGAGGTCAGCAACTATAACATTTGCCTAAAGTTACATGTAGGCAGCAAGGTTCCCTTAAAATCTAAGTGTAGTGGCCCAATAAAACCTGCTTCCCCAACCAAACTAGCCTCTTTTTCCCCCATTTTGGTCCTCAAAATCCCCCAGTCTTTTGAAATTTCCCATAGAATTTAGAACAAAATTAAATAAGGTCTTTTACAGCCTTATTCGTATTTCCCACTGCTTTTTGGTGTCCATTTTTGAAGAACATTCCCACTGCTTTTTGCTTTTCTATTTTGAAGAACTTGTTAAAATTTTGTGTTAAATTTGAGGCCCCTTTTTTCCCAAGAAAAAGGCCGAAACCCCTTCCTCAAAAATGGTGTTTTGGCCCTGGATTTTATTGGCAATAACATCCCTTCTAACCACCACCACAAAAAAATAATCAACAACAATAACTCTATCAACTCGTAATTCCTTCGATCTGTTTATCAACAACGATAAAATTTACTGGTCAAGTTGCCAACTGCAGAACATAATTTGTCGCCATTTCATACCCAAAGTGCTGATTTTTTTATTAGCAATAATCTTGAGATGCCACTAGTTATTGTTTCATATTGAATATTAAGACCAATTATCCAGTGCATATTCAACAATCTGCCACAGGTATTTTTCACACCAATTAGTGTCGTATTTATCAGCTGATGAACATGTAAACATACCCTGAGGTCAGTGTATTAGACTGTATTACTGTTCATATCAATATTTCGTTCAGAACGGAAGTTACAAATATAAACCAGTCAATAACCCACAAAAAGTAGACTGTTTTACATGTTTTGAAATAAGAAGTGGTTAAATGGAAGTTGTAGATAAAAAACCAAATATGTATTTTTCCATTCTTAAAATATCCAATGCTAGATTTAGACTAGAGATTCCTAAAGTCATTCTTTTTAAAATTTTGAGCCAATCATGATTTTCTTGAGCCAATTTAATTATTTTGGAGCCAATTTGCTCATTGGCTCCTGCCAGCGCGAGTCCTGGAATTAATATATTTTTTAATTGTTTTTTATTTGATTTTCTTTTAAATATACACGTGTAGTCTATAGCCGGGCAAGTCAAAGCCCGGACCCGCTTCGCGGACCCAGTCTTTGACTTTCCCGTATTATTTTAGTGCTTACTAAGCGTATATTATTTATCCTGAAGGGAGAAGTCACTTTTCCATAAATTTTCAGTCCAAAGTAGTCTCACTGTGCATTGATTGACCTTTTTTTCCGATGTGTCAAATACTCAACAAAGATTAAAAAATCCACTCTTCTGCTAGTAATTACGAGTCGAATTTGAGAAAACTCAATGCAGGACGAGTAGAAAAATGTTGCCTGCATATTGTATTTGGAAGATATACATCCTCTGAAAATAATGAAAATAATTTCCGATGCCTGCTCAATCCAAAACGAAAGTAATTGCTGCAGCAGATTGTTCCCCTTTACTTTCTTATTCAGTATTCTCATTGGTCTGAGGATTTCATACGACCAATGAAATTACTCTATAAAAAAAGGGGAACAATTATTTTTCATGCACTAAATGCACTATACTAGGCAACTACATTTTTTGTAGCATTATCAAGGTCTTAAATGCTATTTTAATGCACTTTGTACCTCCCTTGTGCCTTCTTGGTAACTGTTAAACTTTTTCTGATACCTTTTACTAGTCATAGAAAAGATACCTGTAATTTATATCAGCAAAATTTATTTTTCTTTTTAAGATTAATTTCTTAGTTTTAAACATACCATTCTAGCAATATCAAGTACATGTACCTAAGTCTTTTATGTCTCCTTAAGTTAGCAGTCCTTTTTGCCTCCTAAGCAGTCCTTACCCATCCTTAGTAGGACCCAAGTCCGATAATCATAATCATGGACAAACTGCAATGATAATATAATTTAAAAATACATAACAAAATTATTAAATAATTATAACATGTTAACATAAAGTGATTTTTAGATTTCTTTTATGTAACACTGAGGTCAAAAAGCTTATATATATATAATGAAAATTTAAATTTTGAATCCTTTCATAGATTATTGCATTAAGCAGTCTTCACGAAAAACTTTAAAAAGCACAGGACATTCGGGCCAGTAAAATTTCAAATCTTACTGGACCTGGTGATTTTTAGCCGGACCAAAATTAATGCATAGATAGGTAATAAATTGATGGGTAAAGGAAAACACTTTATCATGCTTCCCTTGATAATTTTGAAAGAAGCATAATACTTTCTGTATTCTGGGCCATATGTTGACAGCTTTGAAAAATCTATAAGGACCAAATGTTTAGGCAAAATTGACTAGCATTGAACATGAACAACGCATTTTGCTTCAAACAAATTACTTTCACACAAAATATTTACTTAACTCAATAATCACAAAATCATAGCTAAATAATGACCATAATAAACAATGGTTTGATTTCCGTAACTGTATGATGCGGTACAGAAAATATCCAAGAAAAAAAAAATGGCGGCCTCCATAACTCAATACAATTTAGACATATCTCGCTGTGTTTTGAACATTTAGGACAGAATTGATTGGTTTCATTTGCAAAAAAGGCAAAAATATCAATCTTTTAGAGAGCCCTGCTTCATTATTTTGATGAATTTTTCTTATAATATTTTTTCATGGCCAAAAATCTACTGGCCTGTTGGACCACCAACCTTATAATAATCACTGGACCGATGCTAAATTTAGTGGCCTCGGGCCTCAGACTGGCGTTAATTTCGAAGACTGATTAAGTGAACACTTTAAATGGGAAAATCTGCAAAGGATAATACAGAAATATGCTCCAAATAATATTCAGAGATTTAGATTATGATTTTTTTTATACAATTCTTATCCTGATTTGAGTGAAAAGAAAATTATTTATAAAAGTTCTGTTTTTTTGTTCATTGTTTGCATAATTAAAAAGTATAAATAAATTTATTTATATGCACTGTCGTACAGTTTTTCATGCTAACAAATGAATTTATAATTACTGTGTTTCAGCCGGAGTCAATCAGTATCAAAGTTGTTGGTAGGTGTAGGCCATTGACAGCAGAAGAGAACAAGAAAGGTGCAAAAGTGGGCGTGTCTGTAGCTGGGGACAAGGTCATTGTTCAAAGTGGAAAGGTTTGAATTTTTCTTTAAAATGAATATATGAGTAATTTAGTACAATATTTATCTATTTGTAGGTGTGGAAAATCATTGAATGCACAGGGTCTATAATTTTATTAAACATATACTAGGGAAATGATTTAAATTAATATATTTTTGTCTTGTCTTGAAATTTAGGGCAATGGAAAATTATAAAGACATGTGAGTTGTAACTGTTGATGTCATATATTATGCAGATTTGGTATCAATATTGTAATACATATGAAAGTATTTATGTCTGCATATACACTATTTCAAATTAAGCATGTATAAATCATTGTTAAGATCTCTGTAAAAAGTAGAAAATCAAAACTAGATTCAAAGTATTTGTGAATAAATAAAAGCTTATATCGTGTTGGTATATTGACTGAACATTAATTTAAACATTGACAGGCTATACATATACATTATACATTTCATAATAATAGGCATGACATGTTAATAGATGACTAATTTGTTGACACCTTATGACAGATGGTTAATTTGTTGGATTATTGTATGTTTATTAATTAATTACTATTATTGTTTAGTTATTAAAATAATCTCAGATTCAGACTTTTATAAAAGCAATCCCTTGATTATGATAGATTCCGAACCAGATCTGTCTGAAAATAAAACATTAATTCAGTCTTATTTAACCACTGCTTAACATTAAATGTGAAAGCTGATATGTAATACATGAAGATCTGCTGTAAAAATACTAATTTGAATTTCAGACAGAGCAAAGCTTCAGCTGCGATGGCGCATACCCACCAGAGTACAGAAATGTTAGTTTGTATAGAGAAATATTTCATTTATGCATTCATAAAATGAAAATCTTAAGTCCATTTCAAATGACAGAAAAATAAGTATTAGGTTTTAGCAATAAAACAACAAGTATTTATACAACAGCTTGGCTTCTATAACATGTTAAATTTTCATTCATGTTGTATCACAGTGTTTCTTTTTGTTGTTGATTAATATTTTAAAGTTTTAATTTATTATTTTCTAAATTCATTATCATGATGATAGAATTCCCAAGAAATTCAGTTGTGATCCAATTTCCAAACATTATAATGTTACATTTGAGTGACTATAGCATTTTTTTTTTTCAGAGCCAGATATACAAGGAGAGGGTTGAGCCATTGGTACAAAGAGCCATGGAAGGTTATAATGTCACAGTGCTTGCTTTTGGAGCTGTAAGTTTCTATATTTATTTCAGTCAAAAATTCATCCATATTGTATAGAAGATAATAAATACAATATGTCCTTGATCAGGATTTGCAAAATTTTTGATAAATTTACTGTACATCTTCTAATTAATACATGTACCTTACGTAGAAAATTGGTCATTAAAATCCTATCTTTTACCTTTACTTTGAGAGGTCTCCATGGCCTAGTGGATACAGTGGCTGATTAGGAAATTGCTGGCAAATAGCAACCGTGGGTTAGAATCCTATTAAGACTTAAAATTCTTTCATGTAAGAAAACTATCCAACTAGCTTAAAGGCTGTCAGTGGTTCTACTTAGGTGCTGGCTTGTGCCAGAAAAAATGCATCTCTTCCTTCACCAGAACAGCTTGTAAGACACCATATAACCTCGAAAGTGTTGGTGTGTCTTAAATCCTAACCGAAACAAAATTTACTTAGATTGATGAGTAATGCAAAATTACTATTTTTCCCCCGATTCAACAAAGATCACTGTATTTATCAAGACCTGCTAACCTTAAGAAATGTTTAACTTAATGCAGCATTTAAAATATTGATTTATCCACTTTTAAATCCTGAAAATTAGAAATTTGTTCCTGTTAGGAGTGATTGTTTTCTTGTCACTGAAACAGGAGGATTTAGTAAGCTTTGTTATTTCTTGGTTTATGTGTTTGAAGAAGGACCTGACGGGTATTTTTTTTCCCATTTAACAGGCAGGATCCGGTAAAAGCATGTTGATGACCGGCACAGACGATGACCCTGGCATGATACCATCTGTAAGTCTTAAATTTTTCTTTAAGTTTTTATGGAATGTCTTTCCTTGACATATCTTGAAATGCTAAAATAAAGTAGACAAGTTTTTTAATCATTGCAATATGTATGGATTAATTTTATGTTACAGAAAAGTATGTCAAAATCATGTCCATTGTTTGATCTCTCTATGTTGATAAACCTCAGGACCTCTGTAGATGAGTGGTTTAGGTGGCAAACTGTGAGTCACTGCCAGGTTGCCACTGAATGTTCAAATCCTATAAGGGAGTTTTGAATATATCCAACTAGCATATTTTATATAAGTGATTCTGTTTAGGTGTTCATTTATGCCTGAAATAATGCAAAGAGGGGCCACCAAGGTCTTCCTCCAACAAATTAAGCTTGATCATTTGATCCTGATATAGGCCTTATCATAAACTATGCTTTATGCCTTACTTTCATTGTGAAATAACAATATGATACAATCTTGTTTTGATGTTTTATATAGGCAAACAGAAGTCTTTTTGAGATTGCCAGCAAACAAGGTGGGAAGGATTTCATGATAAGTGTTTCTTATGTGGAGGTAATATGCTTGTTCTATTTTCCTATTAAGCCTTACCCAGCGGGCTAACTTAAAATTTTAATTTTGATATCCCCAAAATTAATGAATAGCTAAAAAAATTAAGCTGTTCAAGTCCTCTTAAGAAGTACAGCAGGTTAAGGGTTTAAGTTCTTAGGGTTTGTGTTCTGTAGATGATCTGCAAATATGCAAGTAAGTTGTTGCAAAATTCCGGCACTATTTTTATGCCAGCACTTAAAGAGGAAGCATACAGATTTGAACTTGTCTGCCCATCCCACTGTCCTGCTTTTACCGTGTCCATCTCTAAACTGACAAAACTGTAGTATGTGTTGGCATCTGTGTTGTTTCAAGTTATTATTAGAAACACAAATGTACAAGTAATTTGCATAATGTTATGACCTCTGCTTATTTTACTTTTGATCAAAAATTATTTGACAGAACTGTTTGTGAACATGTTTACCAATTTTGCTGTAAGAACATTTCTAAAATGCTGTTTTTAGAACATTTACACTATTTTAATTAAATAACATTGTAAATCATAATGTAGATCTGTTATTCGCTTTACAAATCTAGCAATGTTCAAAAACATAATTCTGAGTACATTTTGATATCTGTCTATGTCATTTCACTGATAAAAATATTGTTATGTGAACATATAAATGTTAAAAATAAATGTAAAGTATCAATTCATTGCTCTTTAAACATTATTGTTATCTTGATACGTGAATGTGAACATAACGAGTGATTCTGTATAATTTGTAACTTGTTTAAATACTAGTACACAAAAAAATATCATTATTCTGTGATGATTTTGGTGATGTTAATTTACAGATTGTAGATGAGAAAATGACAGATTTGTTGAATCCTCACACTAACACCATGAACATCAGACAGCACCCAACAAAAGGAATGTACGTTCATACAATATTATATTTACCTTTATAACAAGTTTGAGTCCACCCACTTAGCTTAATAGGGACAACCCACTTAGCTTAATAGGGACAACCCACTTAGCTTAATAGGGACAGCCCACTTAGCTTAATAGGGACAACCCACTTAGCTTAATAGGAACAACCTACTTAGCTTAATAGGGACAACCCACTTAGCTTAATAGGGACAACCCACTTAGCCCAATAGGGAAAACCCACTAAGCTCAATAGGGACAACCCACTTAGCTTTATAGGGACAACCCAGTTAACTTAATATGGACAATCCACTTAGCTTAATAGGGACAACCCACTTAGCTTTATAGGGACAACCCACTTAGCTCAATAGGACAACCCACTTAGCTCAATAGGGACAACCCACTTAGCTTTATAGGGACAACCCACTTAGCTTAATAGGGACATTAACAAATGCAATCACGGGGTCACTGGATTGATCTTTAGCATAGGCGAAATTTCTTCTTGACAATTTATCTCAGGCATCGAGTCTAATGATCATTTCACTCTTAAAACTGGCTAAAAATGAGTTATCGGTCACTAGTATAGAAATTGGTAATAACTGGTTAGTTCACCAGGAAAGCCAGTAAGCTTGACCAACCACAGAGAAACCACAAAATATTAAAATTTGCATAAGAAACAAACAGGCAAACAAACATCAGGGCTTGTTTTTCTGTAGCGTGATTTTGTCAGACTTGAAATTAATTAACTTTTTAGTAAGATTTTTTTTTTAATAAACTTATCATCTATAGTGTTGTGTTAAAAAAAGATCTTATATTATGTTTGTTATCATTGTAATTACTTTATATTTACGGTACAGTTTTGTGGATGGACTGTCTGAGATTATTGTGAAGAGTGCTGATGAGATTGCGCAATACTTTGAGCAGGGAACCAGGGCCAGGAAAATGGGTGCCACTGACATGAGGTCACATAGACCCAGGTAACTAACAATGGTGGCATAATTTTTTAAACTACTGCAAGAGAGCATTGATTTAATATAACATGCCCATTATTGATTTTGGTAATCTTTATGGTATAACTGATTTTTATAGGTAAGCCATTTTGAATTAAGATTTTCAATGGAATTTTTTTCCAGCAATATAAAGTTCCTTTTTTTAGATATTATAGCATAAAATCGGCTATTTTTCACTCTTTTGCCCATGTTATAACGGGACCAAAACCATGTGTTAACATAGTCACGCGCTTTGTTATAGCCCGGTTTCACCTATGCGCAATACATACAGGGCACAGTAAACAAACAATGACGATTTGGCCTGTTTGCCAAAGAGTCATGCGCTCTTGTTATATTGAAATTTATTGATTCGAGGGCTTCAGTCACATATTCAAGTAACTATGCCGGAAAAACGGCGTATAGACATCGGTGCTAATCTTGGTTGTTGCCCTATCCAAGAAACGGACAGTTGTCAATGTAAACAAATACAGTAGAATATCTACCTGTCATTCAGTTTAACACTCCGATTAACTTACAAAACTAGATAACACAAAATTTATATGAGAAAATGTTTTTCATTTATGTTTATGTTGATAAATGCTCTTTATATTTCTTTGAGAGAATAATGCTTAATGCCTGATTTTTTTGTAAACTTGTTTGCTTGAAAAGAAAAACCGATTCTGATGTCACTGATCTTTTTCTACCGTCAATCTGAAATCATTCTAAGAATTTCCGAGGGTCATATTTTGTCTTGGGTAGAGTAATGTAACGTTTTTTGTATTGAGATAATAAATCTCCAAAGGCCAAGCTTTGTTAAATCAATTAAAATTCAAAATTTCGTTTGGTTCCGAGAATTTTCCAAATTGTTGGCCCCGGAAAAATGAAACGCATACGTAAAACATAGAATTGGATAAATACCGTCCAAGCACAAGAATTAATGTAATTGTGTTTTGTATAAACTATACATCACGACTCTGTTTGAAAATTTTATGCTATAATGGCGTCAACGCACGTTTATTTCGTGTTATAAAGTCTGCAGAGTCCCTCGGAACTGTTGGAGCCCTCGCCCTACCGGGCTCGGGCACCAACCATTCCTCGGGACTCTGCAGACGTTATAACACGGAAAAACGTGCGTTAACCCTATATTCAACCTTTTTAAAAAAAAATCACTTAATCACATTAATTTTTTTTTTTAGAATACAGCTTGACATTGAAAGAAAAATCAAATTAGCATTAATAATAAATTGCCTACACCAATTATTAAGCTTACATAATTTTATTTCATATGAGAAGGTGTCTTTATATAAAAACAAAATTTATTTTTGGGAGATGCAGTTTCTAGTCTAAATGTGGTTTAATCATTTTAATCTCTATTTGTTGTATTTTGACTGGCTATACTTTACTTATAAGCATATATTTTCCAGGGCTAATGCAGTGTTTACTGTAATAATTGAGCAGAGAGAGAAGCAGTCCAGTAAAGTTGGCGTACGATCAGTGTTACACATGGTGGACTGTGCAGGTAACTATTTTTTTTTACTTCTTTTTATTTGAACTGATGTAAGGGTATAAAGAGTAACTACATGTTAGACATCAAAGTCAGCTTAACTGATTTTGTTAAAGATTCTACTAGTTACAGTACTTTCTGTACCTTCATCAGGAATATTTCATTGGATTTAAAGTTATACTAACATTTTTATGCTGTATTGCAACTTTCCAGCTTTAAATGTTAATTTGAAAGTTACCCTGTAAACTTGATTTTATTTTAGGAAACAATGCCAGCGGTCTGTCTGATCCAGAAGTGCTAGCAGGGTAGGTTTATTTCTATTATTTAAGCCAACACAAATGCAACAGCACCAACTATACAAATTATTTCCTCAAGTCAAAAGACATAGCATTTGGCTTCTAGAATCTATTTACTTGAGTGTGTTACTCTGCCTGTGTAGGGTCATTTTGTGTCATTACAGACTTACATTACCCTCTTCGGTATCTGGATAAAGGGAAGCAAAACGTTGAGTTCTTCCACAAAGATATTAACATTGCCTATGATAGGTCTCAAATACAAGAATTGGGACCTCAAGATCACTTCTCATAATTTCTGTTCACAAAATGTTGTAATTAAATTGTTAAATAATTAAATATGGCTGTGGATGTGAGCAATTTGGCAAACAATTTTTCTCACATACATATATTAAGAATTTCTTGAGGCTAATGCAAAATGGGTTTATTACAGAGTTCAGGGGTTACAGAATGTGTTGATGGCTCTAGGAGGCCCAAGAAAGGGGAGTGGGGTTCCCTACAGGGATTCTAAGATTACAAGATATCTTCAGGTAACATTTAGATATTGATTGTGATCATCTTCATATTTGTCTTAATTTTATACATATATAAAGTAAGGTGGGTGCAGGAGAAAAAAGGAATATGAATTTCTAAAGCATATATTTTAGAGTGATATGTACATTTTAATAACATACAATGTTTAAGAATACATTTTAATAACATACCATGTTTAAGAAAACATTTTTTACATTTTATTGATACTTTTCTCTGATTAATTTCTGAATTTATCATGAGTAAAGTAGGTAGAAAATATGTACCTATGTGCAATACATACAAGTTCAGCTTTTCGTAACATAGTATCAATTAAACTGAAAATGAAACAGAAGGAGGGTATACAGTTCTTTTACTTAAAATTCAGTTCATGGGTTGATTATTTGACATTTTAAAGCAGGTCAATTTATGTTAACCATGGAGGTATTATTATATATTTTAGGAGTCACTTGGAGGAAATGCTATCAGTTTGTTGTTTGCCCTGGTATCTCCTCTAGATAAATCAGGCCAGGAAAACACAAACACTATGCAAGTTGCTCAGTTTGCAAAGAATGTGAAAAACAGGGTCAAGTTAAACTTGGTAAGTTTTTAGGTTTAAACTCTTTTCCCCAAAGAAATTGATGTATAATAAAAATCCACTGCCACTACATACATGTAGTACCACTTAACATCCCCACTTTTCATTTATCCAGATATTCCAAAATTTCCAAATACTGTAAAGTCATTATTATTTGTGAGGAACTAATTTTGTTGTTTTCATGGACAGGTCAGTCTTCCAATTTAAGATTCAATAAAATTTCATTTTCGTCTGGTGTAAGATTATTTTGCATTGCATTATTTACATTTTACCTTCTGGAAAAATAAACAGTCCACAAATCTAAGAACTCATGAAAATGTTTTATTTGACAAAACCACGTAATTTCATGCCCACAAAATTAAGTATTCTAACAGTAGTTAATTATTATTTTAGAAACCATGTTTGATTCAGTAGTAAATTTACCAATTTGACTATATCTTTGATAATGTATATAATATAAATATTGCTTTTATTCAATTTTTGTTTATTATGCATAAACTGTATTAACTATACACTTCAGGACGAAACTAATGAAGTAATTGCTGACCTGAGGGAAGAGATTGGTAAATTGAGGGACAAAATTGCTTCCACATCGGAACCTAGCAAGGAAGATGTTCTCAAAATGGAGGTCAGTTCAGTGTATGGATATAGAAAAAATTAGTTTTATTGTTACTCCACATTCAAAATTAATATGATTAAGATCTTTTTTTATTTTAAGATTGGAAAATTAAACTAAATGTTTTTGCTGTGATTCCTAAAACTTCAGTAAATTTCTTGAAACTAGGAAAAACGATATCTAAAAAATTTTTTTTTTTTTAAATAGATTTATATTGTGATTGGGCATGTGATTTTACAGCCATAATCATGTACATATTTTAAAATACTTCATGATTGATTGCTTGTATAGGACCTGGTGAAGGACTTGCAGATTGCCAAGAAGCAGACCTGGGATGAGAAACAGAGGGCTTCTGGGAGATTTGAGGAGGAGCGGAAAGTGAATCTGGCAAACAAGGTATTTTTAGATTAACAATGTTATTTGTATACTAGTAATATATGCACTTGGGTGATGTCCATGTCTGCATCAGCAGAATGCTTGTGGTTAAGTCCTTTAATTATATCATCCCACTTCGGTGAAAGGTATTTTGAGTTTAACAAAATTTTTATACTAGTCATACACTCACTTGGGTGATGTCCATGTCGGCATCATCATCATGGTTTTGTTCAAGTCTTTTAATTATATCATCCCACTTTGGTGAAAAGTTTACATTATATCACCCACCCATAGGAAAAGTTTTTAATAATATCACAAAACAGTGATGTTATGACAAAATATAATCGTTAAATAATATCAAATTTAACAATTTAAGGGTATATTGAATCATTTAATTCAGAGTAATTAAGATTGTTAAATTGAGGGTTCATTAAATTGTAAAATTCAGGGTATATTTAAATGTTAACTTTAGAGTAATATTAATTGTTAATTTCAGAGTTATTTAAATTGTTTAATTCAGAGTTTACTAAATAAATGTAGTCAGTGTTTATCATATAAATAAATACAGGATATATTACTTTATTAAATTCAGAGTATAAGATATAAAATAAATTCAGAGTATATCAAATTGTTAAATTCAGATTATATTAAATTGTTGAATTCATGTTATGTTAAATTGTATATTAAATTGTCAAATTCAGGGTATATTAAATTGTTAAATTCAGGGTATATTAGAGTGGGTGACTGACAACATGAAGAAGGGAAGTAAAGAGCTGCAAGAGAAAGTACAGATGTTACAGAAAGAGAAAGATCAAATAATGGCGGCATACAAGGAGAAACGCGCCATTGTAGACAAACTTAAAGCTGAATTACAAAATAAGATTGCACAGTACTCAAAGTTTGCTGAAAAAGGTGAGAAGTTCTTGATTAGTTATGGGGTTGATACATTTGTTGAAAGGGATAAAGATATTTCAATATATGATTGGAAATAGAGAGCCAATGGTTTTTCACTTAAAGTAACAGCATTGAAATTTGAGTTAATTGAGGTGTTTTATCACATACATAAGGTTTTTAATATGGACATGTCCTGAATGAACATATATTTTGATGTAACATCAATTTTTTAAAAAGTGTAAAAATATATTGAAGAAAAGTGATCCCTCTGAAGCATTAGAATCAGCAAAATTACATGAAAATTGAGGACTGTTTGATTGAGTCTGTACATGAGGGATAAGGAAAAAGCGGAACATTCCTCAAGCCCCCTAGCACTGGCTTGAGTTGTACTTAATCTTGAACACTTAATGTGTTGGAATCAATGATCCTGAAGGACCAGAAAAATAGCACTGAAGTGAAGTCATGCTAGATGTGAGCCTTAAAGTATGACTGCATGAATAATAAAGATTATTTTTGACTGTTAACTGTTCTAATTACGATGAGTATATGATAAATAGAATATTATTTACATTTACCTATACTACTTTATTTACTGAACTTGTTGCATGATATAAGATAATGCACACCAGATTTTTGTATGCGTTTACATAGTACTTTGTAACTTTCTTAGTTGAGAAAATGAATAGATCTGATAAAAAAGTGGATAAAAAGACACGTAAGTATTAGGCTGCACAAAGAGTACAAATATTGTTGCATATCACTTTATCTTACATGTATTTCTAGAGGGTATTTCAATGTGAGATCGAAACATATTCACAGAAGTAACACCACATGAGTGGCAAAGCAAGTGAAACTATATACATGTAGTTGAAAACTAAAAGCTCGTAACTTAATAGTGTATGACTAAACTATGATCTACCTTAAGACTTGTAAAGTGAAATGATCACGACTGCTGATGATGGATTTTAAGTCATTGTATGAGGCGCGTCATGACAAAACCAACATAATGGCTTTGCGACCAGCATGGATCCAGACCAGCCTGCACCTCCGCGCAGTCTGATCAGGATCCATGCTGTTCGCTATCAGTTTCTCTACTTGTTATAGGGTTTGTAAGCGAACAGCATGGATCCAGATCAGACTGTGCGGAGGCGCAGGCTGGTCTGGATCCATGCTGGTCGCAAACCCATTATGTTGGTTTTGTCATGACGGGGTTCGTATCATCATCATCTTCAGCAATCGCCTCACTCTTCAAAGAGCATACTTGCGCTGAAATATATCTGTGTAGTGTGTCATACAGGCTATGGCTCTGCTGTAATTACAGGTGCATTAATGGCCGTGAATAAATAATAAAAAAAACAAGCTATATTTCACATGAATACTGTTCACTGTACCTGTTAAATGTTGTTATTGTATTTTATGTACATGTATATATTGTAGTGATATTGTTAATCTTATAGATCAAATATATGTATTGTTCTTTAAGCTTTTTCTGATATAAAAAGAAGATATTTATTCAAGATTTTTTTGTCAGCTGCTAAATATAATAGACCTAGCCATATGTTAATGAATATTGTGTGGAAATTTTTAATCCATCTTGCCATATATCTTATGATTATTATGTTCTGTATTTTCATGTGCTGTGGACTGACATCAGTTCGGCTTTATTTAATTGGAAACAATTTATTTAATTGGAAACAAAAACTTTAGCAATTGTTAAAGTACCTACTTTTATCATAATTGTAAATTCAAAACATCTCATACCTTCAGGTAAAGCATCTGAGGCGGAGAATAAAGCTCTGGTAACTGCTATACATAAACTGAAGGAACAACTCCGAGTAGAAACTGAGAAACTGAAAACCCTTAAACAGCAACTGGTTGACGTACAAGAAAGACAACAGCTAGAAAAAGAGGTAGGACAGATTAAGCTCCTCCTTTTGAACATTTAGCTCCTTCTTTCAAAATTTAAGACCTCCTTCAAGATGATGCACCTCCTACTTTCAAGATTAAGCTCCTTCTTTCAAGATTTAGCTCATCCTAGTACTTTCTATGGTCGAATTTAATTTAAGAAGGTTCATGTATAATGATTTAATAGGAATTATGTAATTGTAAAAAAATTTAATACATGCTTTTTATTTGTAACTTTTCATTATCTTTTTTTGACATTTAAAGAAATTGATTGGATGTTTCAGGAAATTTTATGTTGAAAAATTGTAAGTAAAAATTCTAGGGTCTATTAAAAGCATTATTGTAATAGCATTTGTAATTTTTAAGCACATGTATATATTTTACTGTTAAGTATAATGGATAAATATCAAAAAAAATTGTAGAAAATATCAACATTTATATTTTAGGGAGCAAAGGCACAGATGGCTTCAATGAAGGGAAGTGCAGAACTGCGTCAGAAAGTTGAGGTAGGATTTTTTTTCTTCAGCATAAATAAGTCCATGTTAAGACATTAGTAAAGTGAGGAAAATGGAAAAATGATATGATCATAGAATTTTCATAATTCAATTATATCTTGCACAGATGTAATTTGAAATTGTCATATGTGACTTTCCAAGGGACCTTTTAAGAATGTGCTCACATATGACAGGGATTCTCCTAATACAGTCTGAAAGTGAGATAATAAAGTTTTCAAACAATGTGATAAATCTTTTTGACTGTATGAAGGAGATATAAAAAATGCAATTCAACATACTTTAAGTGTTTGATGCAAATAAATAAATATGTCTGTAAAACATGTATATTTGCATGTACATTGTAAATATAATTTTAAAATTAATTATATTTTTACATGTATTTTTATTATTTTAAAGAATTAAAAAACACAAATAAAGTTGCTGTGTTAAAATCCTTATACTTAACTTCAATACTCTTTACAAATTTTGGCTACAGTTAGCTTGTTGAAAATAGTTTACTTTTTAGCTCGACTATACGAAGTATATGGAGAGTTGTCCTACTTGCCCGGCGGTGACGTCGGCATCCACGTCTGCGTCCAGATTTCAGATTAAAGTTTTGGTGCAGTAAAATATTTTTCACTATAACATTGTCATTTCTTAAGTCATCAGCTTCAAACTTAAAATATCTGTTCCTAATCATCAACCACATTTTATGTGACAAGGTTCATAACTCTAGAACCAATATTATTAGATTTATCTCCCCTTGAACTTAGAATTTTCCTTAAAAAGTACTATTTTTTACTGTTACTTCTTTAGTTCTTAAGGGATCCACTTCATACTTGAAATATATGTACGTTATCATCATCCCTATCTTATGTGACAAGGTTCATAACTCTAGCACCAATATTTGCAGATTTAGCTCCCCTTGAACTTAGAATTTTCCTTAAAAATATATTATTTTTTACTGTTACTTGTTCATTTCTTAAGGGATCAACTTCATACTTCAAATATATGTACCTTATTATTAACCACATGTTATGTGACAAGGTTCATAACTCTAGCACCAATATTGCAAGAATTTTCTCCCATAAACTAAGATTTTTTTACTTAAAAATGCTATTTTTTACTATAACTGTTTTAGTTTTAAAGGTATCTATCTCAAACTTCAAATACTTATTCTTTATCATCAATTACATTTCATGTGACAATGTTCATAACTTTTGAAGCAATATTTACAGATTTATCCCTATTTGAACTTAAGATTTCTTTTAAGATATATTATAACTTCTTTACTATTTAGGTATCTATTTCAAACTTCAAATACTTTGTATATATTTCTTATCATTAGACACATGTTGTGTGACAAGGTTCATAACTCTAGTGTGACTATTTCTAGAATTATTCCCCTTGATCTTGGAATTTATGTTAACAATGTTATTTTTTTACTATAACGTAATACATAATTATACATAATCGATTTTTCTTTCATAGTTTTGTCTTCCTTTCTGCGTCCAGTATTTTATTAGTTGAGCTTCGCTGTCTCCTGTGACAGCTCTTGTTCTATTATCAAGTTGAGCTGAATTGACTGTATTCATGTATATATTTCAAAAGATTGACTGTTATAATGATGATTAACCAACAGTTGATATAGGAAATTGTTTGATAAAATATGAATCTGTTTTGCCTGTCTCTTTTTATTAATAAAATGTTACAGTTATTTATTTACAGACATTTTCTTGGGCCACCAATTATTTATTGTTTGTGCGAAGCAAATTATAAAGTTGATTTTCTACACATAATCAATAATATTTTACAAACAAAAAAAATATTTTTAGCTGAACTATTAAAAAAATAGGGAGAGCTATTACAGTTCTCACACAGGCACATTTTGGTTAAGATTTTTAGGTCACCAAAGGTTCAGGGTGAGCAATAAGTATCAAAGGGGGATGCTCTGGTGTCCGGCTTTATGCATCCACATTCATCTTCTTCTCTGAAACTGCTTGGCAGATTTACTCCAAATTTGGTCTGTAGCATCCTTGTGACTGTCACAATTAAATTTGCTCATATCATTTCAATTGGCCCCTTTTAGGGGTCAACAGAACTTAAAAAAAAACAAGCTTTAAACACCTTCTTCTACTGAACTAATGGATGGATGATCACCAAACTTTGTCTGTAGCATTCTTAGGTAGTCTTTTATCAAATTTGCTCATATTAATTTGATTGGCCCAATTTTGGGTCTCTAAAGCTTAAAAGAAGAAAACTTTCAAGCATCTTCTTCTACTGAACTAATGGATTATCACAAAACTTTGTTTGTAACATTCTTAGGTAGTCTTTTATCAAATTTGTTGATATAAATTTGATTGGCCCCTTTTATGGGTCTCTAGAGCTTAAAATAGAAAAGCCATTAAAATTGTCTTCTACTGAACTTATTGATGGATTATCACCAAACTTTGTCTGTTGCATTCTTAGGTAGTCTTTTAACAAATTTGTTCATAATATTTTGAATGGCCCCTTTTAAGGGTCTCAGTAGAGCAAAAAATAGTAAAACCTATAAACAGCATCTTCTACTGAACTTATTGATGGATGATCACTAAACTTTGTCTGTAGCATTCTTTAATGTCCTTTATCAAATTTGCTCTTGTTAATTTTATTGGCCCCTTCTAGGAGCTTCTAGAGCTAAGGATCTAGGGCAAGTTTAATTGACAGTTGTTTCTGGTGAGTGATTCAGGGCCATCATGGCCCTCTTGTTGCGTGCAAGTTGGTATCTCCAAAACTACTGGAGAGAGTGGATTGAAACACTACACTTATTTTTTAAGGCATTACTGGAGGTCACTACCCAATGCCCATAACTCTAACATGAATTTTGACAGAATTACAGCCCTTTTTGAATTTTACATTATCCAGGCTCTTTATTGGTTTACTATCAGGCACAGAAATTAGTCAGTCATGCAGTCCTACCATAAGCTCTGGCTATTTTATTAATAATTTTAAACAAATTTTCTTCTTTCAAATGATTACAATTGATTAGATTGGTTTAAACATATTTATTCCTGAAAGAATATATAATGTACATACAAATTAATAACAAACACAATATTTTTACACAATGGAAAAGGATGAGAATGAAAGCCAAGTCTTATAGAATTCTTTTCCTTTAATTGACTGGATTGGGGTAAATGATAAAATTCTACCTGCTAACAATCTGATCTCAAGGTGAGCATTATAACATGTTAATATCACATGTTGAGAACTTCAAATGAACCTATTATAATAGGGTGCCAGTGTATTTTCACGTCACAAAAAAATTACTTATTGATATAAGACCTTATAGTATCTTGATGAAATATATGTAAATATGACACTGTTAAAGCTAAATGATGTGGGATGGGGGGCACATATTAGTGTCCTATGGACACATTTCTAGTTTAAAATTGGCTTGGTAACTTTTTCAGGAGTGGTGACCTATAGTGGTTAAGGTGTCTACCTCTTATTCCAAGGACCATGTTTCTTCATATGACACCAGGGCTGGTTAGTTCCAGGAAGTGGACTAGAAAATGATTAATATAATGTGCAAGAACATGTTTGGCAATCAACTTCAAATATTAAAATATGTTTGAACTAAAGACTAATCTACTGCTTTTACCTTTTCTTACAAGACAAAATATATAATCCAGAGTTCAGTTATAACATATTTCATATGTTTTGGCCATGGGAATCCATTGTGACTGTTACTATTTATTTTATTTTGAGTATTATATATTTTTCAGAGGTTTTGAGTTTGGCACATGATTTAAAGGGCAAAACGGATTAGATCAAGTAGGGTTATAAGATACAACAAAATATTGTTTCTATAATATTTTGTTGGCCTTTTTTCATATCTTTTAATGTTCATATTCCATCTTTAAAAAAAATCCCTAAGAGTTCCTGGAAAAGAATGATATACTGCTCCATTTACTTATCTCGCCCTGTGTGTTTCCCACATAAAGTTTGTTGTCTTCTCTACAAAAGAAAGTACCTACAATTTGATCTGTTAACATTTCTGAGTCTATGCTTGCTTTTCTTTGCAAGTCTTTGGAAAATTTGAAAAAAAGTTTTCCTCCCTCTTTCAAAAAACCAAGATAAGCTTGACTTTCAAACATATAGACAAACCCGTTGTTTTCAACAAATAAACTGCTATGATTATTTGGTGAACAATAAAGTTTTTCACTGACAGTTTCAATCTTCAATGAATAATTTATTTTTTTGATAGTCTCTGTTTTAGGGTTGATTTTGTCTGTTATATAAAATGCACAATTGTTCTGGTCTACCAATACATGTAGAGGATTATTAAAGTTTATCAATGATTTTATGTGGACCCCATTCCGAAGTAAAATTTCAACACTTCCTGGATGTTGACATGCCACAATAAGATATGGCTTCATGTAGCCAATACCATAACATTCCTTGCCAATATGAATGTTGTTGACCAGTGAAAGGTCTCCTTGCCTTGTTATGGTCAGAACCTGGATTTTCTTGGCAGATGTCAATGTTGTAGCAAAATCATTTGTATCTACATTTGTCACATCATACGGCTTGTGAGGAAGAGGCATTGAAGATTTCACATTTTTGTCTCTCAAATTTACCAGCTTTATGTCAAATTTCTCCTCTTCAACAATTACTAAATGATCTCTAGTTTTACACATTTTATATCCAATGACATTGTCTTTGCTGCATGGTTTTAATTGAATTTCGTCTTCTTGTACAAAACGTACTATTGTTTTAGATAGATCCTGAAGATAACCAAAAGAAATTTCATTTTCTGGAAACCGTAAATTAATATTATTATTTTTCTTTAGGAACTGATGGATGACAATTTCGCTTTCTTTATTGAAGTTTTTATCCTCTGACAAATTATACCTTTTCATTTCTGATATAACTTTTTTCACAGCAACAAAAAGTTTGCATTTTTCACCAGTTATTTTGTTCTTTTCAATAGTCATTTCCAGTTCTTTAACTTTAGCTTCGGCTTTATCAAAATCTGATAAAACAAGTTCAAGTTTGTGAACATCATTTTCTTTCATCTTGTGCAAGTTCTGTGCTTGAGTGTCAATTTGTTGCAGTATTTCAGCTTTGTGATTCTTTAGCTTTTCTTTCAATGAATTGTCTTCTTTCTGATGCCTTTCAAGTAGATCATCTTTTTCTTTATCTAACCTGGCAATTATTTCAGCTCTTCGTTTTTCATAGGCTTTGATTTCTTCAGATTGTTCCCTTTCTTTGTGTTGAAGCCATTCTTTATATTTGACATTAGTATAATATATTAGGTCATATTTGTGTGATTCTATTGCTTCATCAACTTCATCTCTATTTGTTTGTACTCTGATCAAATTTCTTTTAGTATTTTCCCTTCTTACAGCTAGTTTATCAAAAGCAATGCCCATAGACTGAGTAACCTCCTTTAGTTCATTAGTCATCTGGTCAGAATGCAGACTTGTAGGAATATGAAAAACCTCAAGGCATTGAATCCAACTGTGATCCTCAACTTTGCATTGTGAGCAAATTTCCAGTTCACAGTTGTTGCAGTAAAATTTAAGAATTTCTCTTGGATGCTTTGGACATTTGTCAAAACAGTAATCTTGTGGCATGATTGAGCTGTCTTGCAGTTTGTGTTTTGGAAACTGTTTGTTGTGGTATCTCACACATGTTGAACACAAAAATTTATAACACAGAACGCAAAATCCATTGGCTGTGATGAAAGTCCCTAAATCTTTTTCACAGTCTTCACAGTGCATTGATCTGACTTCATCAGATTCTCTTGTTGATGAGTCAAAGTCATTACGATGGTCCCCATCATCAGAAGGAAAAGCAGTAGCCATTTTTTAGCTCGACTATTCGAAGAATATGAGAGCTATTGTAGTCGCGTCGGCGTCAGCGTCCGCGTCGGCGTCTGCGTTGGTTAAAGTTTTTTGTAAAGTCAAATATCTCAATTATTACTTGAGATATTCAATTGAAACTTACAATACTTATTTATAGTAACAAGGTACATCAGATTGACAAGTTGGATAACTCTGCCTACAATATTGACAGAATTATGCCCCTTTGGAACTTAGAAATTTTGGTTAAAGGTTAAAGGTCTTCAAAGATATTTACTTGAAACTTTACACATGCACTTAGGGTCATAATTGGAGGGTCATAATTGTATGTCACTGACCAAGTTCCATAACTCTATCTTGCATTAAGGCTGATTCATATCCCCTTTTCTACTTTGTCTCTTGGTTAATGTTTACATGCAAGTTTTACATATCTCAATAACTATTAAAGATTTTTATTTAAAACTTCACATATGCATTTAGGGTCATAATTGTAGGTCACTGACAAAGATCCATAATTCTGTCTTGCATTTAGGCTGATTTTTCTCCCCTTTTTCAACTTAGAAATTCATGGTAAAGTTTTGCTTGTAAGCTGTTTATAATCTCAATTACTACTGAAGGGTTTGTGCCCTTTTTTGGGACAATTTTATGCATTCATAATAATAAAGCAGTGATTTACTTGATAAAACATCTTAATTAGAAGCCTATGTACCTTTTCTGTCAAATTTATGTATTCATAGGTAATTAGTATTATTATACTCAATAAAACAACCTTGTGACATTACCTTCCGAATAGTCAAGCCAATACTGTATAATTAGACTCTCTCTAAGGCCTATAACATGAATTTATTAAAAAAAAATTAGACCTTTTGTGATGTTAAAAAATTTAACATTATCAAGGCTCTTTTACTATCAAGCACTTAGAATAGTCGAGCGTGCTGTCCTACCGACAGCTCTTGTTTATATGTGTCGGTAACTTTACAATTTTAACTTAAGTATCAAATTTAAAAGTTATCAGCTCACATCACGGATCATATGATCATCCTTGATAGTGTTAAGTAAACTTGAGAATCATATGACTGTTGTTAAGCCCTATTTTATCGCGTTTGTTTAATACATGTACAGATAAAGTATTACAGTTGATTAAAACAAAAATTTATATGTTTCATTGGTTGGATTATTATGACTGTAGGTCAAACATGACAATTTAACAGTAGCCTTATGAAATAATATCGCTCTTTAGCTATTGCCTTATAACTGTTTTAGCTGTAGCTTAATAAAAGTCTCTTTACATTGTTGTTATTAATTGTTATTAAATACATGTAGGCCTATCTCTGCAATCTTATCAATCTCTACACAGGTGACTGCAATAATTAAATGAAGTAGACCATTATGAATGTAAAGCAGGACTAATCAGTCAGGCACAATCAGTATTTAAAGTTTGCTTGTTTTGTTTGGTTTTACAGTCCACCAATACAATTTAGGTTATTTAGTTATGCCCCTTCTTTAATTTTATATTGGCACATTTTTTTGAAAGACAGGTGTGTTAGGTTGTCATTTTCAAATGATTCATATAAGTAAGTTCCATTCACTTGTGGAAATTTAGTTAAACATCTCATTTGTCTGCGTCCCTGTGGTTAAGTTTTTGCATGTAAGCTAGTATCTCCATAACTACTGAAGGGAATGGATTGAAACGTCACACACTTGTTCTCTGTGATTATATAAGATGATTGGCTCAAGTCCCAAAACTCTGATTTGCTTTTTTACATAATTATGCCCCTTTTTCGACTTAGAAATTCTTGGTTAAGTTTTTGCGTGTAAGCTGGTATCTCCATAACTACTGAAGGGAATGGATTGAAACTTCACACACTTGTTCCCTGTGATTATCTGAGATGATTGGCACAAGTCTCATAACTCTGATTTGCTTTTTTACATAATTATGCCCCTTTTTCGACTTAGAAATTCTTGGTTAAGTTTTTGTGTGTAAGCTGATATCTCCATAACCACTAAAGGGAATGGATTGAAACTTCACACACTTGTTCCCTGTGATTATCTAAGATGATTGGCACAAGTCCCATAACTCTGATCTGCTTTTTTACATAATTATGCCCCTTTTTCGACTTAGAAATTCTTGGTTAAGTTTTTGCGTGTAAGCTGGTATCTCCATAACTACTGAAGGGAATGGATTGAAACTTCACACACTTGTTTCCTGTGATTATCTGAGATGATTGGCACAAGTCTCATAACTCTGATTTGCTTTTTTACATAATTATGCCCCTTTTTCGACTTAGAAATTCTTGGTTAAGTTTTTGTGTGTAAGCTGATATCTCCATAACTACTGAAGGGAATGGATTGAAACTTCACACACTTGTTCCCTGTGATTATCTAAGATGATTGGCACAAGTCCCATAACTCTGATTTGCTTTTTTACATAATTATGCCCCTTTTTCGACTTAGAAATTCTTGGTTAAGTTTTTGCGTGTAAGCTGGTATCTCCATAACTACTGAAGGGAATGGATTGAAACTTCACACACTTGTTTTCTGTGATTATCTAAGATGAATGGCACAAGTCCCATAACTCTGATTTGCTTTTTTGCATAATTATGCCCCTTTTTTGACTTAGAAATTCTAGGTAAATTTTTGCTTGTTAGACGGTATCTCCATAACTACTGAAGGGAATGGATTGAAACTTCACACACTTGTTTTCTGTGATAATCTAAGATGAATGGCACAAGTCCCATAACTCTGATTTGCTTTTTTGCATAATTATGCCCCTTTTTTGACTTAGAAATTCTAGGTAAATTTTTGCTTGTTAGACGGTATCTCCATAACTACTGAAGGGTTTGTACCTTTTTAGACAATTTTATGTATTCATATAGGTAAGCATTATTATACTCAATGAAACACCCTTGTGACAACTTTTCGAATAGTCGAACATTACTGTCCTCCGACAGTTCTTGTTGTATACTTACACTTGTTTTCCTTATCTAAGTAAATATAAAGGGGGGAAATTGGGGAATAAAGTACATTGTACTGAAAATAATTAATATTATAGAAAGAAATTATAATTTTAGAATCTGCATTGCTTTTTAATCCTATCTTTGACATCTATACTCACCAAAATTTTGTTTTTGATGAAGCATAAAGTTGCCAGCTTGTATTTCAGTGGCCATCACACTTAATTACTTACCATTTCACATAGCACCTTTATATCGTAGATATGTCATGTGTTCTTTTTCTTGATGAACCTCTGTCCCCTTTTGGTAGAGGTATCTGGTAGATAAAGTCAAGGTCACTGAGGTTAAAAATAGGATTTTTTCCAATATTTTCTCATTGTAAGGCCATGCTTTAATTTTAACAAATCTGTCCATCAATATAATGGATAATCTTGTTTGAAAATGAAATGTTAAACGTTTGAAAATGAAATGCTAAACAAACCTTTTGGATATAAACCATAGTATATGCTTACTCTGTTTACAGCTTGAAGAAAGGAAGAAACTTGAAGAATCAAACAAGTCGCTGGTGGCCGAGGAGTTAGAACGTACCAGACTGGACATTGACGCGGAGAAAGCTGAAATTCAGATGCGTGCAGCGGAGGGGAAGAAATATTCCACCAAGGAGGGTGAGGAACTTGAGATTAAAGTGGCTGAAATGAAAGCAGAGAAGTCAGTCGTTACATTACAGGTACGTGATCTCTTTTTCTCAACCAAGCTCCTACAAAAACGCAAAGTACATTAGTCAGAATTATACAAACTCGGTATCAAGAAAAGCCCAGATTTATTTCCATTAACTTAATCCAGCAAAGAAAAAAAACACACACCCTAAAAACAAGGAAAAATAAAAGTTTAAATGTTTATCATAGGTTTTTTTTATCCTTTTATGCAAAAGAAACATGATTTTAATGCTCTAAAAGCCATAACCTTTAAAATATCAATAAGTATATTGTCAAAATGAAAAGAAGTGTTCTGACCACCACATAGTTCAACACTGTTCTAACCTGGTATTTTCCTACATTTCTACAGTTGCAGTGTATACAACAAGAGAAGGCAAGACTGGCAAAAGAATTAGAGGAGATACATAGACTACACAAAGACGAGATGGAACTACAGCAACTTCAACATTATCAGGTTTGTTAGTCAAATATAAATGTCTGTATCTTCACTATAACCCATGGAATTCCTTATAAGCAATGGAATTCGTTATAACCCATAGAATTCCTTATAACTCATAGAATTCCTTATAGCTCATGGGAGTCCATATAACCCAATGAATTTCTTATAGACCATGAAATTTCTTATGACCCATGGAATTTCTTATAGCCTATGGAATTCTTATAGCAAATGGAATTTGTTATAACCTGTGAAATTTGTTATAGCCCATGGAATTTCTTATAACCCACATAATTTCTTATAACCCATGGAATTCTTATACACCATGAAATTTCTTGTGACCCATGGAATTACTTATAATCCATGGAATTCCATATAACCCATGGAATTTCTTATAACCCATGCATTTTTCTCTGATTTGCTCTTAAATTGGTTTTCTACCTGACACATAAATTGTTTGCTACAACTAATCCAAAAGTATTGTCCTACTAGATTTTCATAATAGACTTGGCTGGCTTTGAAATTAAAAATCCACAAATTTAAGAACCCATTTAAATGCCAGTTTTGATAAAACCACGAAATTTCATGCCCACCAATATAAGTGAATTCGCAGTATATGCATTTATATAGCAGGACTTTATAACTCCTACGTAGGGGATATAAAAACCAAATTAGGAGTATTAAAGTTCTACGTAGGACTGACAAATTCCTACGTAATACTTTGTAACTCCTATGTAGAAGTTAAAAAAGCCTGATTAGGAGTTTATAACAAACTCCTACGTAGGAGTTATAAAGTCCTTTGTATGAGCTGCAAAGTCCTAGGTAGGAGTTACTTTTCTTATAGAACATGTTAAATTGGCACCAGGACGCTTCCGCCGTACAAAATAAATCTCTTCAAATGTTGTAAAGTTCACTGTTTATGCTAAATTTGGTAAAAAGAACAGAGATATTAAAATAGGAAATTGTGCATGGAAATGAATCTGTTTTAATTGCATATGTCATCGTTTCTACTCTTGGAAAAGAATGTGAAGCGTAGTTGACTTGTGACAGAGAAGTGACCTCAGTCATAGTTAAAACTGAGCCTTTCATTGTAGGTGGTGTAGTTGTTCATCTGATATGTTATAAAAAAAAAGCATAAAAACATTTAATATAGCCCTCTGACCAACAGCTAAAAGACTTATTGAAAATTATAAAAAAAAATCTAATTGAATTTGAAATCTGGAAGTGAAAAAAATCAAGAAGTTTAAAACTAATCACTTGAAAAATTATCTATAGGTCTACCGTTAGCCATAATGGCCGTTCAGGCCTTTGATTTGCTGTTTTTCTGACCAAATCTTAATTTCTGCAGTTATTCCTCGTAGAACATCTTGGTACATGTACATGTATGGTGAAAGATTTATGAAATAAATTACTTTGCATGTACATGTATTTCATTTAAAAAAAAAGTATTTTGTAAAGCGAAACCAAACAAAAACTTTAAGGCTCATGTGCAAAATTTGTTTTAAAATTTAAGAATAACGTAAGTTCTTATATAAAATGACAGTAGTCAAGATGCGGTCTTTGCATTTTGTGTGTGTGTGTGTGTGTGTGTGTGTGTGTGTGTGTGGTAGATAGATATTTCATTAAAAAAAACTGTTTTATTTTGTTATCCTTTTGAAAAAAAAAGAAGATATTTCTTACAAGGAAATGTTTTTTCTTCTTAATTCAGCCATTTGGTATTTTTCACTTCGCAATAATTGATTCTTTTTTGTTGATATTAGGAATGTCATCTTTTATTTTTTTATGTAGGAATGTCAACAAAAACTTTTCCCACATGTAATGTGAATGATACAGTAAAGAGCACAAAATCAGCTGGTTTTTTAGAATGATTGTTTTACCTGTCTATTGTTTGAGACTGAAATAAGGCCAGGAAGGTCACCAGTCCACCTGGTGTCTATATTAAACAATAAGGCTATAAGGTTTCTCTTGCTTGACCTTAAATTATAGCCGTCTGACTTATCAAAAAACTTACATTACTGTAATGATATTTTTAGCTGAACTATTTAAAGAATATGGAGAGCCATGCACTTTGGTTAAAGGTACTCCACTGAGGTCCAAAGGCATAAAAACATAAAATTTGAAAATCATACAAATAGGATGTGAAGCACTTATAACAGAAAAAAATTGCAAAGGGTAACAAAAAAATATACTCAGAATTAAATCGAAATCGATTTTTATGTGATTCTTAGCCAGATCTTAGTAGTTTTTTGGCCATTTTTGACGATAAAAAAGGCTATTCTGGAAAAACAGGGTGAGGGAATGAGCTGAAAATTTGCACACAAGTTATTAAATAAAACCACAATCAATTTGTACACAAATCTTGGAAAAAAATATTTTCCATCCCTTCAAGTCAAAAAACCTCACGGGAGCCCTTAAAGTTTTAACATGCAAGTTGGTATCTCCAAAACTACTGAAAGGAATGAATTGAAACTTCACACACTTATTTTAGAGCATAATAGGTGGTCACTGTCTAAGACTCATAACATTAACATGGATTTTGACAAAATTACGGCGCTTTTATGAATTTAGAATATTCTACATTATCAAGGCTTTTGTTTTACTATCAAACACTGAGAATAGTCAAGCATACTATCCTACTAACAGCTCTAGTTATAATTACATTGCGTCTCACAAAATGTAATGTTGCAATATTGCAAAATATTATTATTGTTTTGTCACCCACAAGAAAGTTGAGAAATAGGACTTTTATGGTTTTTACATATTAATATCCACATAATCAGGCACATATTTTATTCTATTTTTAGACATTCAGGAATTATCGTGAAATGTTTGAGGAGCAGAAGGTGGCTATAGAACAACGTTACCGCCACTTGCTTGATGATTCTATTCAGGACGCAGTCTTCCTGTCCGCACGCAACAACGAACTTGTCCTTGAAAATCAGGAGCTCAGACTACGTATGATATGTTACTATAAATAGATTGTCCTTGTTCTAACTTTAATCCTTTCTTTCTTAGCTTAAAGAGATTGTTATATCCTGTATGTCTCAGATGTTTTGGGATCTACAAATTGAATATAAGAGTGATCAGTTATAGTTGATGGAAATTATCTATCATTTGAAATTAGGTTTTTTACTTTTTAGTGCAAAATTTGGTAAAACAGCAGCAGCTACTATGACATCATTGTGATATAACCGTCTGCTTTTCCTTGCAATCTGATCACTGGCTGATCAATTTTCTGTATGGCAAAAAGTGGAAATGTTTGTTTCCCCTTTCCTACCTACCTAGTGAATTTTTGCACCGTTTGGAAAAACTATTTTCCCACTCTTATTACAAAATGGTACAAAAGTGGTATGTAGGAATATGATCTCAAATTGTCAAATGGTGTACAGTTGTTTACGTATAATAGATGTGGACCTGTTACTGTCACCATTTTTAGCTCGACTTTTTTTTTTTGAAAAAAAAAGTAGAGGTATTGATATAGTCAGGTCGGCGTTGCCGTTGCCGTCCACGTTGCCGTTGCCGTTGCCGTCCGAAAACTTGTACCTGGATCATAACTTTTTTATTTTTTGGTGCATTGTCTTCATACTTGGCCACAACAACCCTTGGGAAAAGACCTTTCAGTAGACCACACTAACCTTGACCTTCATCCATAAATGACCTTGACCTTCAAGGTTAAAAGTCCAATTTTTGCTTGTTCATGCTGTTATTGGCTGTTACTTTGTTATTTTTGAATGGATTGTCTTCAAACTTGAACATAATAATCTTCAAGGATATCCCTTAAAAATTACCAGTCAGACCTTGACATTCACTCATCAATGACCTTGACTTTGAAGGTCAAATTATTGAAATTTTCATTTTTTTGGCTATTATTGGCTGTAACTTTGTTATTTTTGAATGGATTGTCTTCAAACTTGAACATAATAATCTTCAAAGATAACTGTTAAAAATATACCGAAAGACCTTGACCTTCACTCATTAATGACATTGCATTTGAAGGTCAAATTATTGAAATTTTCGTTGTTTTGGCAGTAACTGACTGTAACTTTGCTATTTTTGAAGGGATAAACTTCATATAATAACAGAACATTCTTAAGGACCAGACCTTGTTGTTTATCAAACCCAAATTTGCTTGGGCTCTTTAATGACCTTGACCTTGAAGGTTATATTACTGAATTTTCTCAGATTGTGCATTTATTGGTGTGTGTATGTGTAGTATATGTATTATATATATATATATATGCAGGTATATATATATATATATATATATATAAATATATATATATATATGCATGTATATATATATATATATATATATATATATATATATATATATATATATATATATATATATATATATATATATATATATATATATATATATATAGATATATAGATATATATATCAAATATATATATATATATCAAATATATATATATATATATAATATATATATATATATATATTCACACATATCTTCACTTACGGGGCCCATATATAAGACCGAGTTGAGTGGCATTATTTCATGCAGTCAGTTTTTATATACGCCACTTTGTAGGCATAAAATGAACATTTCCATACAACAGAACTAAGGGGTACTAAGTTATATATATCAACTATATATTTGATTTTACCATAGGTGAAAACATATTGACCAATAACAGAAAACCCCATTAAAAATATATACATTTGTGGGACATATATCATTTACTACTAAAACCGGCCTACGGGCACTATGTTAAAAGGGTAGCCTACGCCCCCATACATCGTTTTAAACATGCCAGAGTTGCGAGGCCTTATGTATGCCCCACATTAAATATACACCCCACAAGTATGGTCTCAAATAGACCGATGCCCCGTAAATGGAGGAATGTGTTTGTATATATATATATATATATATATATATATATACATGTATATAATTGCGTCATTTTTTTCTATTTTTAGAAATTGCGTCATTGTTGCTATTTTTAGAATTTGCGTTATTTTTTTCTATTTTTAGAAATTGCGTCATTTTTTCTATTTTCAGAAATTGCATCATTGTTGCTATTTTTAGAATTTGCGTCATTTTTTTTCTATTTTTAGAAATTGCGTCATTGTTGCTATTTTTAGAAATGGTGTCATTTTTTCTATTTTTAGAAATTGCGTTATGTTTTTCTATTTTTAGAAATTGCGTCATTTTTTCTATTTTTAGAAATTGCGTCATTTTTTCTATTTTTTTAGAAATTGCGTCATTTTTTCTATTTTTAGAAATTGCGTCATTGTTGCTTTTGTTAGAATTTGCGTCATTTTTTTCTATTTTTAGAAATTGCGTCATTGTTGCTAATTTTAGAAATGGCTTCATTTTTTCTATTTTTAGAAATTGCGTCATGTTTTTCTATTTTTAGAAATTGCGTCATTTTTTCTATTTTTAGAAATTGCGTCATTGTTGCTATTTTTGGTAATTGCGTCATTTTTTTATATTTTTAGAAATTGCGTCATTGTTTATATTTTTAGAAATTGCCTAATTTTTTTCTATTTTTAGAAATTGCGTCATTGTTTCTATTTTTAGAAATTGCGTCATTTTTTTCTATTTTTAGAAATTGCGTCATTTTTTTTAATTTTTTTTTAGAAATTGCGTCATTTTTTCTATTTTTAGAAACTGTGTCATTTTTTTCTATTTTTAGACATTGCGTCATTGTTGCTATTTTTAGAAATTGCGTCATTGTTGCTATTTTTAGCTCACCTGTCACAAAGTGACAGGGTGAGCTTTTGTGATCGCTTTTCGTCCGGCGTCCGTCCGTCCGTCGTCCGTCCGTCGTCCGTCCGTCATCCGTCCGTCCGTCCGTAAACTTTTGCTTTAAATGACATCTCCTCATAAACCACTGAGCCAATTTCATCCAAACTTCACAGGAATGTTCCTTTGGTGGTCACCTTTAAAAATTGTTCAAAGAATTTAATTCCATGCAGAACTCTGGTTGCCATGGCAACCGAAAGAAAAATCTTTAAATATCTTCTTTTAAACAACCCTAAGAGCTGGAGCTTAGATATTTGGCATGAAACATCTTCTAGTGAGTGTCTACCAATTTTGTTCAAATAAAAGCCCTGGGGTCAAAATTGGCCCCGCCCCAGGGGGTCATTGATTTTCCCTATATGCATATAGTAAAAACTTAAAATTCTTCTTTTAAAGAACCCAAAGAGCTAGAGCTAAGATATTTGGCATGAAACATCTTCTAGTGAGTGTCTACCAAGTTTGTTCAAATAAAAGCCCTGGGGTCAAAATTGGCCCCGCCCCGGGGGGTCATTGATTTTCCCTATATGCATATAGTAAAAACTTAAAAAATCTTCTTTTAAAGAACCGTAAGAGCTAGAGCTTAGATATTAAGCATGAAACATGTTCTAGTGAGTGTCTACCAAGTTTGTTCAAATTAAAGCCCTGTGGTTAAAATTGGCCCCACCCCGGGGGGTCATTGATTTTCCCTATATGCATATAGTAAAAACTTAAAAAATCTTCTTTTAAAGAACTCAAAGAGCTAGAGCTAAGATATTTAGCATGAAACATGTTCTAATGGGTGTCTACCAAGTATGTTCAAATAAAAGCCCTGGGGTCAAAACTGGCCCCGCCCGGGGGGGGGGGTCATTGATTTTCCTTATATGTGTATAGCAAAAACTTAAAAATCTTCTTTGAAAAAACCCAAATAGCTAGAGTTTAGATACTAAGCATGAAACATCTTTAAGTAAATATCTACAAAGTTTGTTCAAATAAAAGCCCGGAGGTCAAAACTGGCCCTGCCCCAGGGGTGTCATTGTTTTTAACTATATGTGTATAGTAAAAACTTTAAAAATCTTTTTTTAAAAAACCCAATGAGCTAGAACTTAGATGTTTAGCATGAAACAGCTTCTTATGGGTGTCTACCAAGTCTGTTCAAATAAACAAATAAAAGCCCGTGGGTAAAAATTGGCCCGGGGGTGGGGGGGGGGGCCTATATACAGGTGAGCGACCTCAGGGCCATCATGGCCCTCTTGTTAGAAATTGCGTACTGTTGCTATTTTTAGAAATATGCTTAATGTTTCTATTCATATATATACAAAATATATAAACAAAACTAATGTGACAAGACAGACCAACTAAATTTATAAAAAGGAAACATCAATATATGTTCAAACCTTTCTATGTTTGCGTTTAGAAAAAGTAAAAAGTCGAGCGTTGCCCCCGCCCGGCGGTGGCTCTTGTTATCATAAAATATAATTGCAATTAGAGTTCAATTTCCTTAAAATATTAAATATTGCTTGTTTTTAATTCTTGTAAAAAAAAAGACATTTAGCAGAAAATTAAAAATAAATGTACTATATACCCAACAACCCAGCCCTATTTTGCTTTGGTAGGGAAGTCGAAACATTAATATTTTCATTTTTTGGCTTAATTTGGTCAGGAATTTCATTAACTATAAAGTTGAATGTGCCCAATTTTAGTCATACCAATGCCATTAACTTGAGTTAGGTGAACACGTCTAATAATACATTTTGTATATGTAATGCAAAGATTATTTTTCTGAGAAATTGCATTTCTATAAAAGAAGAAATCTTTCCTTTTTTCAGAGCTCAATGAAATGAAGGACGTTGTCACAAAATTGGGTGGAAGGTTGCCGAGTTCCGTGGAAAATCCACTCTAAACGCTGACCATGATAAAAGCATTTGGACAATCACTATTAATACTTGTGATCAAAATTGATAAAACCAAAGAAATACTGGTAAAAAAATGACTTAAAAATGTAATCAAAAACTGCAAAACCAAAGAAAAACAAACCTGTAATATGTTATCAAAATCAACAAAATTAAAGGAAAAAAAGACATTCTATTTATGCAAGACCCTTACCACATCCCCACAAACGCCCCTCCCCTAATGAATTCAAACAAATTTGATTATACAAATTTTAAAATCATTTGAATCATCATTTGAATTAAAATTAGTTTGACTGTATTACTGAAAGTAACCAGGAACATTTTTGTAAATATTCCATGTGGGGTGGAGTTAAGAACATTATTTTGCAATTTTTTTATTTATTGGATGAAAATTAGAGAAAAGATGCTGGACATTCCTTTGAATGCTGGACATTCCATTATATATTTTTGTATATGTTTCTTTTTATGCCCCCACAATGTGGGAGCATATAGCGTTGCACTTGTCCGTCCGTCCGTCAGTCCGTCCGTCATTCCGTCCGTCAGTCAGTCCGTCCGTACGTCCCGAAATCTTGTGAACGCAACTCCTCTTAAACCGGATGGCAGATTTTGCTTAAACTTACAGGGATGAACAACCTTAATATGTAGATGGTAGTAAAGGAAGGAATTTTCGCTGCGACCAAATTTAACAGAATTATGGCCCTTTGTTGATTTTTTCACTAGATACTATGTAGAAATTTTGTGAACGCAACTCCTCTTAAACCGGATGGCAGATTTTGCTTAAACTTACAGGGATGAACAACCTTAATGTGTAGATGGTAGTAAAGGAAGGAATTTTTGCTGCGACCAAATTTTACAGAATTATGGCCCTTTGTTGATTTTTTCACTATATACTATGTAGAAATTTTGTGAATGCAACTCCTCTTAAACCGGATGGCAGATTTTGCTTAAACTTCCAGGGATGAACAACCTTAATGTGTAGATGGTAGTAAAGGAAGGAATTTTTGCTGCGACCAAATTTAACAGAATTATGGCCCTTTGTTGATTTTTTCACTCTATACTATGTAGAAATTTTGTGAACGCAACTCCTCTTAAACCGGATGGCAGATTTTGCTTAAACTTACAGGGATGAACAACCTTAAGGTGTAGATGGTAGTAAAGGAAGGAATTTTCGCTGCGACCAAATTTAACAGAATTATGGCCTTTTGTTGATTTTTTTACTTTATACTATGTAGAAATTTTGTGAACGCAACTCCTTTTAAATAGGATGGCAGATTTTGCTTAAACTTCCAGGGATTAACAACCTTAATGTGTAGATCTTAGTAAAGGAAGGATTTTTTGCTGCGACCAAATTTAACAGAATTATGGCCCTTTGTTGATTTTTAGTTTTCAACTTGTGGCACATGTAGTCCAAAAAATATTTGACCTAGAAAATCATAAGATTGACAGAACAGTGGCGTGTGGGGGCATCAGTGTCCTATGGACACATTTCTAGTTTTTTCTAAATATTTTGAGATTTATTATTTTAATGTGTTGTTGTATTTACTATGCATTTATTTAGTTTTCTACAGCATTTACATGTACATATATTTGAACAGATTATTCATATCCTTGCCACAATAATTCCCTTTGAAATTATTTTGAATTAAATTAATTATTGTGTTAAGGCCTTCAGATTGTTGATAAGATAGCTTTTACTGGAAATTTATGGAAAAAAAATTGAATAATGAAGATATACTGTCAAATAAAGCAAATAAAACTATTCAATAGCACTTTAAAGGGACTCCATTGAGATTTTTTGACATAGCAGGGTTGGAAATATCTTTTTTAGATTAATGTACCATTTAATAAAGATCCAGTTCAATAATAACCTGTGTGCAAAATTTCTGATCATTCGCTCACTTTGATCAAGTTTTTATATTGTGCAAAATGACAGAAAAAAAAATGAGAAGTGATTATACATCAGATAAACAAAAAATTGATTTTCAGTTCAAATCTGAGTACACTTCTTTATTATCTTTTGCATATTTTTCCATTTTATGAGATCAAATTGATGTATGCAAGAAATTCAAATTTGATAATTTTACGTATTTGGAACTTGGTGTAGTCCCTTGAAGATGAACAAAATTAAGAACAGTTGAACCCTCTGAGAAGCAGCTGTTATACTTGCCATTGACACCAGTTTCAAGTCCGGCAAGTCTGCATTTCGTATACAATATGCAGCCGTCTGCTGGCAAATTTTGATATTTTTATATCAAAATCCCTTTGACTTATAATGGACTGTCCCAAACTTAAAACTGGACAAGTTCATTACACAATTTCTGGGGATAAGTGTTAAGAACTATTTTACGAATGTTTTTTTTTATCCCAAATAAGTCTTTGAAATAATTGTGAATGCTGAACATTATATTATCTGCTGCAAATATGTCTGTGATAATGAATAAAAAGGTATTTTTCAAATGTATATTTTGTTCCGTCCAAACATTGAGCATTGTTAAAATGATATATGTATACATTTGAAGAGTTTGCTTTTTTTTCAGATTCTATATTGTGAAAATTAGTGTATCTTTAATATTGTCTGTTTTTTTATACTGTCAGTAATGAAAATTTCCAGATTGTCACATTAACCATTTTCAGATTAATAGGCTATGTAAAAAAATCAAATTTTATGAGGTTAGACCTCAGTGAGGTTCCTTTAAGATGGAACTTTATCAAATTTTAGAGAAATGGTATTATGAATTTTCCTTAAAAGTAATAAAGTTAGACATCAATTCTTATTTATCTAGGAATTATAAGAGGGCATTTTTTTTAATCTGATTGTTCATGCAAAATTTGGTGCTGGCACCAATTATTAAAAGTTACAATATTTAAAAATACATTTTTTATATCTAAAAATTGTAAGGACCTTTAGTGTCATGTTAAAGAAAAGCATTTTTTTTAAATATTTGACTTTTATGGCATGTTTTGAATAAACAAGTATTTGTTAGTTGCATAAAGTAATTATCAAAAAAAAATATTTTATCTTAAGAATTTTGTTTTTGTTTGAAACCTTCAAAATAAATGAGGATTTTTGATGACTGGTGATTTTCTTAAAAACCGTGTTTCATATACTTTTGCCAGCTTAATATCACCACTTCTTTAAGCATCCTCCGCCCTCCAATAAACAAAATAGCAAAAAAGAAAATTACCCCAAAATAAAGCAATATTGTGAATACTCTTTGTGATATTTTTCTGTTGTAATTATACTGAGTACCATATTTATCCTTGTTTGCCTTAATTGGTCTTTCTGATCAAATTTGTAATATTTTCTGTTGTATTATACCGAGTACCATATTTATTTTTCTTTCTGATCAAAAGGAAGTAAGCAGGTATTTACTGGAAAAACTTGAACTGAACTGATGCATGCAAGGACAGTATTTCAATACACAGAAAATTGTAATAACTTACTTTCTTCATAATTTTTCTGGCAGTATTTTGTAGTGAACGCCATCTTTATAATGAACACTCACACACTGATAATTTCATATATTTAACTTTAACTTTCTTACACAAATTTGCAATTTCTAAATTTAATATGGAATTAGATATAACATAGATTGTATAACAATTACATGAACTAGATAAATAAATGGTACACACACTGATATGAGTTGTTTTAATATACATATATTTCTCCTCGCCAACGTAGAAGGTTTTGATTTGCTATTTTGGTGGAAGTGAAGTGGAAACATTTAAAGTTTGCGGCAAAGCAAAATTTAAAAAATCTCTCTCCTGCTAGAAAGCATAGACAAAGCATATTCTATAAAGTGCCTGAATAATTCAAAATCAGTTACAAAAAGTTTTACTTAATCTATGAAAAAATCCTCTCCCCCCCCCCCCCCTCCTCCGTTGTACCAGTACTAGACTACCTTCCTCCGTGCTAAACTACCAAAGCATTTCCCGGGGATCGAACCCACGCCAGGGAGGTAAAAACTTGATTTGAAGTCATCGACTCTAACCCCTCGACCGCGGAGGCGTGATTTCTTCTTCAGACAACATGAAGGACGATTGACATCGTTAAGATGGTCCCTACAAATATGATCTTTGAATCATGTGTTTTATTCATTTCTTAGTATTATTACTTGACATATACGAAACGTTATACCTTTGAACGCAAGCTTGGATGCCATTGTGGAAAATGAGAATAGGAAGAGAAATATTGCCTATAACTTTCGTATTTAAGATCTCTTAATAGTGCGTTAATATGCACAAGCAAACCTTCGTCCACCTATTGTTTATCAAAATTAACTATTCTAAACTAATGTTTAATCTTACACATACCATCAAGTTGTTTATGAAGTTGTTGAATATCGATATTATTTATTCTTTCCCCTATGCAGTATGCGCATGCACGAAATGCAACATCCGTTTCTAGATGTAAAATTGGTAACGTAAAACGACCTTAATGCTTTAAGGCAAACAAGTTATTAAACTCGTATGATTAGGAACTTGTATAAAGTAAGGTGAGAAAATAAAATCCAGGGTGGTTAAACAAGGCCGTGAATATTTTTTTGACGTGACGTCATATGCGTTATATAAACACGGCCGTGCAATACCATTTTTACGGAGATGCAAAAGCTACACGGGTATGTGATAAACATAAAAGTTTTATACTGAATTTCTTGAACAAGTTAAATAACATTTTCACATTAACCGCGGCGCAGGAGTGTAATGAATAAAGGATATTGAATGAGCGTAAGTTCAATACTGTATTTATTGCACGAGCTGAATAAAATTATAGTATGCGAGCCTCTGGCGAGCATAATATTATTTTAGTCAACGAGTGCAATAAATTCAGTAATGAACTTACACGAATTTAATATTCTGTTTATCTCATACCCAAAATAAAGACCGTTTAAAGTGAAATAAGAGTCATTTTTCATTGATGCGCCTATAGTATAACGCTTACATTTAGCGTGTCTTTACACTATGTTTGTATAACGCTAATGACGTCACGTCGAAATATATGCACGGCCGTGCAATACCATATTTACGGAGTCGCAAAATCGGCACGGGTGTGTGATAAAGCCATTTAATAAAACGATAAAACACTAGCTAGTGTAATAACACTTTGGCGTGACGTCATTTGCGCTATATAGAAACATAGCGTTAGAAACATAGTGTTCATAAGTTTGTTAAATTGTTGCAATCTTCTAATAGGCATACACTGCTAAATCTTGGTAAATTTATATATGAAGCTTTTGCATTGCGCAAGACTCTAGTTAATTGGTGATACAATGCAGTATATTTTACTAAGTTTTTGTTAAATATATTTTCGTTTTTGTATTTCAATATATTCTTGCAGAATTATAACAATCTATTGTAAACTCTTTAACTATACAACTTAACTAAAAAGCAAACTTAATTAAATAAAAATATGATATTATTGAAATTCTGTATGTACTGTATGATGGCAGGAATTTATATATACAATGTTCAACCTCCATTTAACACTCGTGGAGCGATAATAATCAATATTTCTTTTTCTTTTTATATTTTTTTATTTATTTTACACTTCTACTTTCACGTATACATGTATGTCAATGGAATTTGTATGATGATGATCTGTAACTGGTCAAATCAATAAAATGTATTGTTGTTGTTGTTGTTAAAAGCGCGCTAATGTTAGCTTTTCACTATAGGCGCGTCATTGAAAAATTACTCATTTTAACAGTTTACTGTTCTTATTTTACATATGTGATAAATAGAATATTAGATTCGTGTAGATTCAATACTAAATTTATTGAACTCGTTGAATAAAACAATATTATGTTCGCCAGAGGCTCGCATAATATGATTTTATTCAACTCGTTCAATAAAATTAGTATTAAACTACACTCATTCAATATCCTCTATATATTAAGTGAGCGCATCAACCGATTAAAAAGGCTGTTTATATAAGAAATAACCCCCATTTATATAGCCCAACTATATTTTTTCTTGACCTTTTAGAATGGAGAAAATGGAGATTTTGTTTGCTCTGTGTTATACACATAGCAAGACATGCCGTTTAGATGTCCGTAGGCATACGGCCTTTGTGATTATATTACTGCACATCTGCATTTTAAGGGAGCATGCTTTATCGCAGGATTTTAATCTTTTTTTTATGTTAATTATCTTTTTAATATTTCATTTTTTTGCTCGCCAGTGTTATCCATTTGATTCCATTATGAACTAAGACTGCTTCGAAGAAAGTGTAAGCAGAATCAATAACACATGCGTACACAGAATCTTGAGTTTTTTTTAGAGTGTACACAGTATTATAATGTCTATTTCTTGTAAAAATTTCGTTTTAAGACATTTTTCGTATAAAGGAAAATTGCAAAAATTTAAAATATATTTGTGAAACGGGTTCTACAATGAACTAACTTCCAGCTGTGTGAAACTTTTCAGTTTAATAAAAAAGTTCCCAATTTCTGTAACATTTCAACGCTGGGTGTACGCAGTATCAAGAATCAAAATCGTATTCGATGCGAAATACTTACGAGCAAGGGAAGACTTATGTCAAGGCATTTGGACGTAAGACCACTCGCTGTAAATAAAGTAAAATATAAAAGATTCATCTCCTTTACATACATAGAGCATCCATCATTAAGAAAATGAAACAAATTAAAAATGTTAGAGATGTTAAAAATGTATACATAAGTAAAAACATCCAAAAAACATATTAATAGAATAATATCTTAGGCAACTTACAGGGAGTTTCTATACTAAAAATATATTGAACGCTAAATGAACCTTAACCTAGTCATTTAAATTCTCTCTTCCTCTCTTTCATTGAAACATTTCGTCGAATTCTATAGTTTGCCCATGGAGGGAGATGATATCATTTGCAGAGCTCAATAAGTAGTAATGGAAAGCTCTTATGCATTTTAACATTTAGTTCAATTCATATACATCCCATACATATGTGTAAGTCAACAAAACTAACAAATAATTTTATCTCCGTTTGTCATATTTAAATTTTTATTGATTTAACAAAAGAAAAGATGGGTTGATAAATCTTGAACCAGACTTTAGTTACTGATGAGCTCCGCCTTCTTAGCATGCTACTGTGTATTAAATCTTGGAATATTAAGGCGCGTTTTTGTTGTCTTTTTCTATTTAAAATTATACAGTAGAATATTTTAATTTGAGATATTATATTCTTCATAATATACTTGTCACTAAAAACAAAACATACAGCCGTTAGCAACTTTACAAAAAATAATTTTCAGCTTAACAAAGGTAAAAAGAAAAAAATGAAGAGAAACAATGAAAACGCTATGATTTGATCAGCGTTTTTTAGGTCATGGAAGTTCAGTGAACCGCATGCAGCGTGTATGCGTGTATAGTAAAGATAAATATAAATCATATAGATTATTGATATAATAATGGAAGGTGCAGAAAAAAAGATGGATGAAAAGTATCCTATGAGAATTGCAGAAAGACGATTTAAAGGAATTTTAATGTGGCAATGTGAAGCGGAGGAATTTGAAACTATGGAAACTAGAGCAGACGATATTTGGATATGTACCTTTCCTAGGTCAGGTGTGTTATTTGCATTTATAAAACTTTTAAAACCTCCGCGCAAAAGCATTGACTTTTATTTGTTAAATCATATTTTAGTGCTAATATATAAATGTAAACAAACAGAGAAGCAAATTGATTTCGAAATAACAAATAGAAAATTTAGGGTTGGGCCCAAATTCTTAAATCATTTGCGATCGGCCCTCCCTACCTCCCTAGTCAAAATAATTTGTTCTTTATCAAACGGTTAATACACCTTTTAAATTTCGACAAAATGCGAAAGAACATAAATAATGAAAAGATTATTTTGCATCAGTTGTACAACAGGATTAGAAATATTCAAGGTTCCGTTAAAAATATGTTATTTTATTTGATGAAGCCAGGTCATATACATTTTCATGAAAGTAATAATAATAATTATAAAAAGAAAGAAAACAACAACAACAACAACAACAATAACAAATAAAACAGAACACCGCCCAATACAACCCCCGCACAAGAGAAAAAAACAAACAAACAAACAAGACAAACAAGACAACCAAAAACAAACAAACAAAAAAAAAACAATAAACCAAAAACAAATAAAAACCAAAAAGCACCCCTCCCCCCCCCCCCAAAAAAAAAAAAAAATAACAAGAAGAAGAAGAAACAACAAAAAAGAAACGAAAACACACACACATACATACACGCACGCACGCGCGGACGCACGCAAAAACCCATCACTTATACAATAAGATACAATGCATTACAAGCTCCAAGACTCGAATCTTCTGTGTAATGTTTTCACATAAAGAGTTGATTATTGTATTTGTTATTTATATAACAAAGGAACTACAATGACTATACAATTAGTCTACTTGATTCAAACATTAGACTTTGAAACGGCAAACAACGTTCAACTAGAGGTTAGAGTTCCATTCCTCGACTGCAAAGATGACAGATTTCCGTACTATAAAGGTATTGTTGGTAAGGCTTATAATAAAAAAAAGTAATAGTTTCCAATTCCTAAATTTCCGTGGTCCAAAATGTTTATTCCCTGTTATTTATTAGTTATTTTTTTGTAACATAAAGTGTTAAATAGAACTTATCACATCTTTATATAAAATGGTTTTGCACAGTAAAAACATTTTAAATAAAACATATTTACTAAACTCCGGCATAGGTCGCAGGAGGGGAATCAGCCGCTATATATATAGTTTTTACGTAGAATAGGTTTTGATATTAATTGTAAAATACTTCTTGGATGGAGTAAACTCTATTTATACCGATACTACAAAATAATAAGATACTACTACTTATAATAATAATAATAAAATGATAAAACTGGAGTAATGCCGGTGACTAACACAGGAAGTATTTGAAATATAGAAGAAATTGTTCTATGAATTTTAAAATAGAAAAGTATATTTGTTAATTCTACAAAAACGAAGAACTAACGACTCTTAGATTGGGAATGCTCTGTATGTCCTGTAACAATCCATTAATTTAGTGATTTTTTAACAGTATTACGCCTTTGCCAAATTTCTTTTTAATCATTAGAAGCTTACACTATTTTCTGTTGTCAGGAAAGAAGACAATAGACGAAATGAAATCACCAAGGATGATAAAATCACATCTCCATCATTTTCTTCTACCTGAACAACTGCGAAAAGGCAAAGGGAGGGTCAGTATAGATTTTAGTTACTATTGAGGAATTTAAGATATATGATTAGTACTACTGGGACCTATTTAAAGATAACATCTTTTGTCTCAGATTAGTAGGACAATGGTATGTATGTTCAAAAGTTATTCTACGTGTCATAGATCCCTATTCAGTTTTATTGACGAATTTTCTCGAAACCAAGAAAAGCATTTAAATAATATGCTCTTAAATTCAACAAATCTTATCTGCCATTGAAATAGAATTAATCAAATTCTAGGCTTAAATGATAGACGCAATGTTTGATTCCCCGTATTCAAAATCGCCGTTACTTACTTAGTTTCTTAATACAGTTATATATGACTGTGCAACTAATGGACAGTCTGGAGTAATTAGGATATGTCTTCTTTTTTATTTGATATCTACAATAATAATATTGAATGGTTTTTGTTTTATTTTCTTATATCTTTCTAGAGTTATTTTCACACTGACCATACTTCCAGTAGTATTATGGTATGGTAGACACCATTGTTACTAGATTTCCTAATAAAACATTTTGGTACTTATAATACACATATAGACTACTTTTAGATATGGAAGGGTTTGTTTAAGAATACTTGCATACTTTGCAGGACCAGGCTACAACAACTTTAGAAATCTTTTTTTCTAGTTGTCACCAAAGCATGCAAGTATGAGTGAGAGAAATTTGAAGTTTTTAAAACTTAGTATATCAAGAAGTATCTAATAGAGTTTTTTGTAATGGTTGATACAGTTTTATGGTTCCGCGTAATTTCTTCAAGGTTTGTTTATACTATTTTAGGAAATAGGGGATGGAATTTTTCTTATACAAACATATTCTTACTTTTTAGTTTGTTTGTTCTTAACATGTGAATACTTATTTACTTTTGATTTGAAATGAATGCTTTATTGATTGTTTTTTTCATCTTTTCAAAAAAAAAAAAGGTTTTGTTTTAGTAAATTTCCTTCTAATTTATTAAGTGGAAGCAAAATAACACTTTGCACGGGGATTAACTAAAATGCGTCACTAGGTCTAATGAGAAAAAAGAGTTACAATGATCTAAGAAAATCCTAATTTAATTCAAGCCTTTTAGTATAGGTGTATTTTACATAATGTACATGCAAAAAACAGAAGGCTTTTGCCAGAAATAATCTGAAAGTGACTTATACGTTATATCCAACATAGGTACTTATTGAAATTGCTATATAAGAATATGTAACGTATCGTGTCTATTCGTTTTTGATTTTTTTTTTCAGATAATTTATATGTATCGCAACCCGAAAGATGCTGTTATTTCACTATTCAAATTATTCAAGTGGACACATCAACTTGATGAGGGAGACAATATGTTTGGTCGATTCTTTGACAGCTTTGTCGACGGCACAGGTACGCTGGCATATCATTTTTATCGTTATTTCCTTCATTCTAAGATTCATTAGCAATCTATAAAATATCGACAGTGTTCATTGAACATTAGTTTTTAATTTTAACATATAAAAATATTTATAATTATCTTATTTTTACATATACAATATGGTGCTGTATCAGTCGAAGCAAATAGAAACGACAGATATTCTATACAAATATGAAATTGGGTGTAGTCAAAATTCATAATTAAGTATTTTTAGACCACTTTCTCGAATGCCAGTAGCTTGAGTTTTTCATTTTATGATAACCGATTATAATTCTTATTCTGGTTATTGTTAAAATTTATAATCAATATATTATTGTGTGATGCGCAATGATATTTCCTCAGGAAGCAGGGATTTTTAAAAACATTTTTGGAAACTTTATGATAGTTCATTATGTTCCGTAAAAAATGTCTGAAACCTCCCTTTTCATGATTCATTTTCTATTCATCAATTCATTGTTTAGTTTATAATCCACATATGCAGGACATTCATCTTCTAATTAACGACTTACGAGGAATATTTATTTTATCAATAATAAAAAAGAAGAAAGTTTTCTTTTTCTTTTTATTTATCTACCAGTTTCTATTCTTAATCTATATTTGAATGTTTAAAAAAATAAATGTAGATAAAGATTTTAAATATTAGTAAACACAAATCACAAATTGAGTTTCTTTATTTTGAATACATTGTAGCAATTTTCTGTGATAGCTGATTTAATAGTCTTTGTAAATATACTTAATTTGCATATGCAACACACAACACCATGATTTATTCATACTATGTTAACAGTATTTAGTGAAACCTTACTACATTTACACATCCTTGGAATTTTTTATTCCCCCCCCCCTCCCTGCACTTATATCTCCCCCGGACATCCCCCTTTTTATTTTCCTTGAAACCTTTTTTTTTTATCTTTTAAGTTTTTTTGGGTTTTGTTCCCTAAGTTTTTTTTAAATTTAATTTTTTTATTGAAAACGTACAACTTTGATTGCCTTGTGCCCCCCTCCTGATTTTTTGGTATTGCTTGGATTTAGTGTAGGTGGTTTTTCCGTTTGCGGGATTTTTTTGGGTGCGTTAGGCGAAAAATCACCTTCATTGTTTTTCTTTGTTCTTATAATTAAAAAAATTTTTTTAATAAAATAACCATTTTAACGGGAAAGACAAGCCAATGATCAATCTGAGTATAAATATACAAAGTACTCACTTTTTCTAAAGAAGTGCCTTTTCCTAAATTTCTTT